>NC_056731.1:62495149-62507649 GCF_019279795.1 Protopterus annectens
TGCGTAGTTGTGATTACAGGGACTCTGCATTCTTCCTGTATAGATATGGGCCCTTTAGGGGGTGAGCGGGGGTAAAGTTAGCACTGAACCTATCTGCTAGGATGTTGGCAATATCAGCTGGTTCTGTAATTTTCTTGGCTTTATGCTGTAACTCAGAACAGATCTGGGTATTACCATCGAGATTCTTGACATAGCTATAGAATGCTTTGTGGTTGTTCTTAGAATTACTGGCAATTTTGTTTTTGTAGCTAGCTTTGGAAGATCTTATAAGGGATCTCAACTTCTTACTGAGGCTGACCAGGGAGCTCCTCCACTCATGGGATTTTACTCTCTTTTGCAACAGTTTCTTCCTTCTGTTGTACAGTTTATTTATGGCAGGGGACCACCAGATTGGCTTCCTTTTTTGAAGGATAGCGTCTTGGTTCTGTTTGGGATAGCACGATCCATACACTCGTGTAAATGTTTATAGAGTGCATTTGTGTAGGATTCAGCAGTTGTAACTGTATTGTCCATCTGCATGGGTGCCATGAAGTTCACCACTTCTGTCTTAAGAAGCATGAAGCTGGCTTTGGAGAAATATTTTACCGTGGTTTCCTTAATGGGCGGTAGGGTCAGGATGTGGATATCAAGGGTGATTAGCTTATGGTAGGATCGGACCAACGAGGAGTTGAATTCAGGTGTGGAACACCGGTCACTCATGTTGGTAATGACTAGGTCTAGGATACTGTTGCCCCTGGTGGGGGTGTGGATAAGTTGATCCAGGGTATTGGAGTTTATGAATTCCAGAAAGCGTTGAGCTAAGGAGTTGGTACACGAGTAGTTTTTCCAGTTAATGGTGGAGTAGTTGAAGTTGCCCATTATTAGGGTGTTTGGTTGAACCCTAATATTTGCCAGTACATCAAGAAAACAGGAATGGGAATCCTGCAGCATGGTGGGGGATCTGTAACAAGCTACAATTTGGATTGCAGTTTTGCCCAGAGTTAGTTGCACTTGGATAACCTTGGATGCATTATGCTGAGCAACTAGCCTGGAGGTGTGGATATCCTTAATGAATATGGCCACACCTCCACCTTTGGTGTTTTGGTTCAGGTTACATGGTCAAAAAGTGTGGTATGAGTTATAGCCTGGTAGTGCAGGGGTGCTCTGTGGAGCCTTGAACCAGGTCTCAGTCACTGCACAGACATCGATGTTCTCTATTTTAAGGAGTGCCTCGAGTGAGTGCATTTTGAGATTTAGACTTCTAGCATTGAGTAGCATTACCCTCAGTTTTTGCTTGCCTGTTCCTGCTATGGTGGTGAATTTGTTTTTTGAACCTTGCCTAAAAAAGGCACTATAGCGGCAGCAAGAGCCTTAGCCAGTATCCGGAATCCCAGGGGCGACAGGTGCAGGCCATCTGTGGCAAAGCATCGTGGTCTGTCTTCCCAAGCAGACAGATACTGGATCCACTTAGAATGACACCAGAAACTTAGTCAATTGTTGAAGTCAATCATTTTGTTCTTGTACTATGGTATCATTCAGGGCGATGGCAGAATGCTACTCAGGGCTAGGGTCATACCTACCTGGGCTACAAGATCAGAGAGCTCTTCCATGTCTCTTTTCATGTAGTCCAGGGAGGTAAGTCTCAGGTCATTCACACCAACATGGACAATGACAGAGTTATATTTGTGCTTGTTGTGGAGTGACCTGAGTGCGTGGGTTATGTGGTGGATCCTGGCACCCGACAGGCAGCTGACAGTAACCTTCTGCTTGTTTAGCCTGGTGAGTGGGACATCAGTGTGCCTGACTATAGAGCCACCTATGACTAGTGTGTTGGGTACGTTGTTTTGACTTATTGGCTGTGGTTAAGTGGCACACTGAGCCTGTGGGCTATGTGTCATTTGGGTTGTGTTGGGGGGGTGGAGGTTTCGTTCGTTTCTGCTTTGGAGGTCTCTGTTGCTTAGACAGATTATTATTGAGAGCCTCCGCGAATGTTTTTGTGTTACTATGTGTGGATTTTGGTGGTGTAGATTTAGTGAGACTATGTGATGAGTGTGGTGTGGTGCAAATTTTTACCTTCTCCTCATGACTGGGTGGTAGGAGGAGAGGGTTGTCTGTGTACATGAGGCAAATTATGCATTGCCTCAAGATGCCCAGATTCATCAGATAGACAGGATAGAACACTGGGAGCTGACCCTTGGACATGCCTGAATAAAAAAACTATTTTCCTCTAGATAAGTGAGAAAGGCAAGTACAAAAATGGTTTTCCTCTAGGTAATGAGGAGGATTGAGTGCTGTAGTAATTAGTAGCTTATTTAGTGCTTACAAGTTCTGAACAAGTGCTGAGTATGAATAAGCAAATTTAAGTGCTAAAACTAAGAATCTGTATCTGCACTAGACAAGTTACAGGACAGAAACAAGTGCAAATAGGTTCATAGGTTCATAGGTAGGTACTAGGCTATTGGCTCTAGGGCCTATATAAGCCTAGCCAAAGGTACCCTGGCTTTCGCCACCCAAGAAAATTATTTTCCTGTGCCACTGTCGAGCAGAGCCACAGAAGTGATCCCCGGGGTGAATTTCCTATCTCCCATCCAATCATCAAGATTTTTCTTGAACAGTGCTAATGAGGAGCTTTGTTTGATATAGATAGGTAGTTTGTTCCAGAGTATGGGACGTCTCTGGGACAGGAATCTATCCCTCCAGCATGTTCTGTTTATTGTGGTGACGAGGTTTAGGTCCATGCAGGCTTTCAAATCAGAAAGTTGAGAGAGATGGAAGAGATTGCCCAAACAGCCAATAACTACAATTTCTGGGCCAGAACCACTCCTTATGTGGTAGACAGGTTACCTAGTGCTTACCACTCCCACTGATAAGCTAGAAGGCTTCCCTCCAACACAGAAAGGCGTAGGGGGGGGGGGGGGGCTCAGAAGCTTACATACAGTCCTGGGTACAGCAAATATGTATCTGGAACACTAGTTACAGGAAAGGTAGGAAGCAGGCTTAAAGTTGTTTTTTTTTTTTTTACAGAAAAGCTAGCACACTTGAGTATGTAGCACTATTAGACCAAACATAGTTAAAAAATGCAATTAAAAAGGACTAAAAGTAAGTGCAGAAAGAGTTTATTAGGTAGAATTTGGTAAAGAGATGGGACTGGGGGAGTGTCCCTGATCAAATCTACAGTGGGCCGGGCAACTGCAAAAGCCACCAAATTTAAACTATAAACCAAAAATGGGGAGGCTGAGTGGTACAAAACAGTTTCAACAGAGCACTAAGCAACAGCTAACAGTACAAACTCTAAAACAAAAAAAATATATACTCAGCTCTGTATATTTGCAGATCAGTCTCTCAGAAAATGGAGACAACAGTTTCAACAGAGATCTAAGCAACAATTAACAAACTCTATAACCAAAACATATATACTCAGCTCTGTATATTTGCAGATAGTTTGGAAGGCAGTCTCTCAAACCACAGGTTCCAGCAATTAAATGCAGGCTGTTACTAACAGGTCAAATGTTAAGCAATTTTCAGTATAACACTACAATCCCAAACTCCAGTGGATAATCCTCTGTTTTCCAATATGCTCAAAATATTCTTAATATCTTGACAGAAATTCTTTCATAAGTCTATTTAACAGTTTATCTATGAGTCTCTGCCTGAAACTGTATATTCACTTGATTTTGTGTTTCATGATAAAAAGTCTAAATACTGTACTTATTCCATGAAGTTAGGAAACAGGCTTACAGTTTTTTTTTTTTTTTTTTACAGAAAAGCTAGCACACTTGAGTATGTAGCACTATTAGACCAAACATAGTTAAAAAATGCAATTAAAAAGGACTAAAAGTAAGTGCAGAAAGAGTTTATTAGGTAGACTGTGGTAAAGAGATGGGACTGGGGGAGTGTCCCAGATCAAATCTACAGTGGGCCGGGCAACTGCAAAAGCCACCAAATTTAAACTGCAAATGAAAAATAGGGAGGCTGAGTGGTACAAAACAGTTTAACAGAGATCTAAGCAACAACTAATAGTACAAACTCTAAAACAAAAAAAATATACTCAGCTCTGTATATTTGCAGATCAGTCTCTCAGAAAAGGGAGACAACAGTTTCAACAGAGATCTAAGCAACAATTAACAAACTCTATAACCAAAAAATATATATACTCAGCTCTGCATATTTGCAGATAGTTTGGAAGGCAGTCTCTCAAACCACAGGTTCCAGCAATTAAATGCAGGCTGTTACTAACAGGTCAAATGTTAAGCAATTTTCAGTATAACACTACAATCCCAATCTCCAGTGGATAATCCTCTGTTTTCCAATATGTTCAAAATATTCTTAACATCTTGACAGAAATTCTTTCATAAGTCTATTTAACAGTTTATCTATGAGTCTCTGCCTGAAACTGTATATCCACTTGATTTTGTGTTTCATGATAAAAAGTCTAAATACTGTACTTATTCCATGGATAAATACCTTTTTTATCATATTCTCCCAAAAAGTCTCTATTCCTGCAGCAAACATAAAGCAAATGTCATAATAAGTCATCTTTTTATCAAAATAAATGCTCTTACCTCTTGTGTCTTTATTCCTAAAGGCACAATCACAGTGTTCCATACTTTATACCTGTCCATCTCCTTCTCTTCTTTACTTTGTACATGCGCGACATATTTATTTCTTCCTAATTCTACTTTGTATTCTCTCTTTTCTCTTCCTTCTTCTCCTCTTTCACTCTTTATGTCAATATTTTTCTGTATATCTATTTCTCCTCCTTTTGTATCTTTTTCATTATTTCTCCCCATGATAAGTTTTTTCATTCTCTGGCTCATTTTTCTCCATCAAGTCCAGCAATAAATCATCACACATCCCTCTCCCCTTGAACTACTAAACAATTCCTTCTGGAATAACTCCTCTGAATATTCCATAACTTTTTCTGCTGTTTTCTTCCTTTCCATAAATTTCTATGATCAGTTTTTGAACTCCTCTATGGAATGGGCATTCGCCTCAGCTCCCAACTCCTTATCTGCCATACTTCACCATACTCCTAGCCACCTAAGAATTGGGTACACACACACACACACACACACACACACACACACACACACACACACACACACACACACACACACACACTCATCAGGCTTATGGACCATGTGTGTAGTAGAAGTAGTTTTTTTTTAACTGATATATACATTACATATTATTTACATATTTACATTATCTACATTATTTGAATCTATTTACAAATTTCCATACATTATAAACTTCAATTTAAGTATTTTGCCTCACCCTTTTATCCATAATCAGAACATTATTTTCTCCAGAATCTTTGTCAAAGTCCATTTTCCACTTTATTTAGTTTCATTTAGTCACTTGTTCCATACAGTCCATGAAACATAAAATATCACTCTGTCCATTTTCTTGACTTCTTCCTGTTTTTGTGCACCATAATAATCAAATTCTATGTCCATATTTATAGGTTCATAGATTCATAGGTTGGTACTAGGCTATCAGCCCTAGGGCCTATACAAGCCTAGCCATAACAATTCTCTGGCTATTTCTTCCCACACTATTTACTTCCCAGGACCCCTGTCTAGCAGGGCGACTGACGTGATCCCCGGGGTGAATTTCCTTTCTCCCATCCAATCGTCAAGGTTCCTTTTGAAGAGGGCCAAAGAGGCACTCTGCTTGACATTTATGGGCAATCTATTCCAGAGTCTGGGGAGTCTCTGGATCAGGAACCTGTCCCTCCAGCATGTTTTGTTTATTGTGATGACGATCCCTGGAGCGTGTGGCTCTGAGGGATTGGGATTTCTTTAAGTGTAGCATGTCCAACAGCTCTGGGTTTGACATGGCCTTGTATGTTAAGCAAAGATCGCCTCTGAGTAGACGATATGCGACAGAGTATAGGTCTTATTTGCTCAAATTTTAACAAACTTTTTACCCTATTATGTTTACATATTTCACTCCACAAATTATTAACTCTTTCACATTTCAAAAACACATGCTCGGTAATTTCCAACTCATCACATTTATTACATATTCTAGCTTGCTTTTTCTTGTATAGCATATTTGCCTTAACTGGCAATTTTCTAAGAGACAATCTCCATAAAAAAATCATTACATTGTGCATAACACAATTTTGTTTTTGGTATTCTTTCATTTCTTCACAATGATTTTACATCTTTTTTTTAACTTCCATTCCTTCCAGCAATTCTTTGTATTTATAATATAGTATCATTTCTATCAAGTTTTTATTTTTTTTCATAATTCCTTTTAATACTTATATAAAATTAAACCTGCTGCATGTACTACTGGGTTTATTAAAGCTAAACATCCTTGCTCTTCTTTCACGATAGAATCCCTCTCTTGACTGGATTCAGTCTAGAGCCCCATATAAGAGAAAATATAATCATCATTAATTCCTTTTCATACTTACTAGTTATTTTTCATTTACTTCTTTCATACACACTGTATTTTTAACAATCAATACAATATAATCTGCATAATTATACATTATTGGCAATTGTACTTCCTTCATCATTTTGTATCCACCACTACTTGACATTTTATTAATTTCCTTCACTATTACATTCATAACTAATGAGAAAATTACACTACTAGATTGGCAGCCCTGCTTTACTCCACATTCTATTTTTATTTCTTCCCCAATCCAGTCATTTACATTTAGTTTCACATAATTCCTTTCATAAGCAAATCACCCTTGACATCCACATCCCACCCCTACCCCACTGTAAAGAAACCTCCTTAAAAAACTTTTCCAAAGCCAACTTCATGCTACTGCAGATGGGATCTGAAAGTTCGACTGCAGAATCCTACACTAAGGCACTGTACAAGCATATCCATTGTGCATGAATTGTGCCATCCCAAATAGAACCAAGATGCTCTCCTCCAAAAAAAGGAAGCTGGTCTGGTGGTCCCCTGATATAAACAAACTATACAACAGAAGAGAGAAACTGTTGCAGAAAAGAGGAAAATCCCAGGATGCAAAAAACTCCCTCACCAGCCTCAGTAAGAAGCTGAGATCCTTCATAAAATCCTCAAAAGCTAGTTACGAAAATAAAATTTCCAGATTCCAAAGACAACCACAAGGCATTCTATAGTTATGTCAAGAATCTAAATGGCAATGCTTAGATCTGCTCTGAGCTTCAACAGAATGGTATTAAATATACTGATCCCAAGGATATTGCCAATATTCTGGCAGATCAATTTAGTGCCAACTTTACCCCCCTCTCACCCCCTAAAGGGCCCATCTCCGTACCAAAAGATTGCCAAATTCTGGTAATCACGGCCACACAGATAGAAACCACACTCTCCAAAGCTAGGAATACAGCATCCACGGGACCAGATTATATCCCAGGCTGTGTACTACATGAACTATAAAATGAACTGGCACCTCACCCAAGTGTCATGTTTAATCATAGCCTCACCTCAGGCTTCATGCGCACTGAGTGGCGCACAGCTACAGTTATTCCACTCCACAAGGGGGATCCAACTTGGATCCTGGGAACTACCGTCCCATCAGTCTGACGAGCCTGATCTGCAAGGGCATGGAATGCATTATCATGGAACTTATAAACAAAGACATTGGTAACCTTCAAACACTGGACCCTATCCAGTTTGGGTTTGTGAAGGGCCAATCTTGTCTCCTGAACCTGATTGACTTCTTTGAATCAGTCAAAGAGTTGTGGACGAGGGTAAGGCAGTCCACACAGCCTATCTGGATCTCGCCAAGGCCTTCAACACCATCCCCCACTCTGGAATCATAGATAAACTTACTAAGCTGGGCATAAATCCCTACATCACTTGATGGGTTGCCAACTGGCTTACTGACAGAACCCAGACTGTAAAAGTAGCCTACTCCAAATCCAGCTCCAGACAAGTGACAAGTGGAGTACCTCAGGGTTCAGTCCTTGGATCACTCTTGTTTGGCATCTACTTCTCTGAAGTACAGGCCAACACTAAGGGACTCTGGCTAACAAAGTTCACAGATGACTGCAAACTGGGAGACATTATTGAATCCCCAAATTATGTGGATATTCTACAAGGGGGCCTTACAGAAACAGATGCCTGGTGCCAAAGCCATGGGATCAAGCTTAATGCCACAAAATGTATAGTTATCCCCTTTGGGAAAAAACATATACCCATGAATTACCACATAGGTGGCAGTACACTAAACATCGAAAGTTTGATGAGAGACTTAGGGACACAGGTGGACGGTGGTCTCACTTTCGATAACCACATTGCCACAACAGTCAGGAAATCCTTCTATGTGGCACACCTCATCACTAAGGGCTTTTCATCCAGAAAAAAGGAGGTCATTGTCCCACTGTACTCATCCCTCATTAGACCCATTATAGAGTATAATGCCCCGTTTGGTATGTACCTCACAAGATATCTGCAACAGCTGGAAAGGCCACAGAAATACCTCACTAAAAGAATCATAGGCCTAAAGCAGATGCCATATGCATACTCTGTGGCATATTGTCTACTCAGAGGCGATCTCTGCTTAACATACAAGGCCATGTCAAACCCTGAGCTGTTAGACATGCTCCACTTAAAGAAATCCCAATCCCTCAAAGCCACACGCTCCAGGGATCTAAACCTTGTCATCGCAATGAACAAAACATGCTGGAGGGATAGGTTCCTGACCCAGAGACTCCCCATACTCTGGAATAGACTGCCCATACATGTCAAGCAGAACACCTCCTTGGCCCTCTTCAAAAGGAACCTTGATGATTGGATAGGAGATAGGAAATTCACCCCGGGGATCATGTCAGTCGCCCTGCTAGACAGGGGTCCAGAGAAGTAAATATTGTGGGAAGAAATATTCAGGGAATTGTTATGGCTAGGCTTGTATAGGCCCTAGGACTGATAGCCTAGTACCAACCTCTGAACCTATGATTGTTTTTAACTTTGAAACTATCTGATATTAAAAAATAATCAATTTCTCTCTTAATTTCATTCCTTTTGTAGGTCCAGTGGTTATTCTCCCATACACTTAACTTTCCACTTCTCATAATTTCTTTAACCATTTTAACATCACAATTGCTCTTATTTTTTCTTAAATTACAATTAAAATCATCCACCACTATAATATCCATATTTAAACAAACATAATCAAGAATATTTTTAAACATCATTTCTCTCTTTCTTTTTGTTATATATGCATATAAAGCTATAATTTATACACAGTTTTCCCATCTCAAGTCCATTACCATAATTTGTCCTAGTTCCACTATGGTTGTATTTAATATTTTAATTCTTTCTTGGCATAAATACGCCTGAGCACATTTCTTTCCAAACAACCACACCATTCAAAGTTTTTTTTTCAGTTTGTGTTCTTTCTTCCTCGGTTAATAATCTGATAGCTTCTAAAACAATAATATGTGCATCTACTGCAGCACACTATTGTAATGTACCTATTCTAATTTTAATATTTTTCATACTGTTCACATTTAAAGGTAATATTTTCAGCTTTTAAGACCAGTTAGTATAATAAAATGTTTATCCCTTTCCTTTCTTATTTTCTCTAAGCATTATATTTTTGTAGTTTCTTTTCATTTCTTTAACTCTTTTTGCTATCAAATTATTTTTATTTCTTATTGTATGCCAGTCAGATTCTTCCTCACTTGTCTCCTTAGTTTCTTTTCCCTTATTACCTCCTTTAACTTCATGTATAAGCTCTTTATCAGTTGCATCAGTTTGTACTGTATAACTTCATTTCATTTTCATTTTCTTGCACATTAATTTCACATTCTATCCATGAATGACCAGTATTGCCACATTTTTTGCACTTTAAATCACATATTTTGCATTATGCCCTGTTTTATTACATAAATAACACATTTTTATCAGATTAATTGATTAAATTGCACTTTTTCAACAAAAATAACAAGTCTTTGGTTGACCCCTGTGTTTCACAAAACCTCTATTACCATGAAAATTAATAATACTGGGTACATGCATAACATTGTCATTTTCCATTTTCAGTAGTACTCCACATTCCCATCCCCCAGTCCTCAGACCTCTTCCATTATATATTTTTGTAGTGTCCATTACTTCTTTACATGTAGTTAACAAATGTTCTTTCATTTTTTTCTTCTTCAACTTCCTTTCTAAACTGGATCATTATTTTTTTTTGTTAGTTTCTCTGTAAAACGCTTGCACAACATATTCTGACCATGGATAAATATTTTAGTTTATATGCACCAAAAAAATTGCCATAGCCTACCTAGTATCAAATATCAAGTCACAAAAAGTCTCTTTATTAATTAAAACAAATGGTCTTACTTCTTTTGCTCTGACACCCAGAGGTGCTATGATAGAGTCCCAAACCTCATATCTGTCCAAATGTTTTTTACTGCTCACACATACTGTATATTTTTTGTTTCTTTTATTTCTTCTTTGCTCCTTCTCCAACAGTTGTGCATAGGTTTTTGTTTCTGGAACATTTTCTGGCATAGTCTCTTCTTCTCCTTTTTCTTCTTCTATTTTTCCATGATGTTGCTCCATGAATTTGCTGCTCTACTTTTTGGGATACTTTGGTTTACCATTTCTTCCAAATAATCATCCCACGACCCCTGCCTCCCCGATTGGAGGGTTGTAATTATGCATTTTTCAGAGGTAACTGTCTCTCCTTCAGACAATCTCCTCTGAAAGTTTTCCTCTGAATCCATCTCTGTTGTTTTCCTACAGTGTTACTGTTTTGTCTGCACCCACATCATCAGGAAAAAAAAACCTCTGGTAGCGATTCTACCATTTCAACAAAACTTTCAGCAACGTTTACTCCATTTTCAGCAAAAGCTGAATCAGCTATGTTTCTGCCCTGTTCCTACTGGCTGCCTGTGTGCCTGGACAGGAAACAGGAAGTCAGGATGTGTAACATACAAAGCCTTCCTCTGACTACCATGAGTAGGGGAAGTTCCCCAATGTCCTAGCCAAATTTCACCCAATAGTAAAAATACAACTTTAGGTCTTCCCAGAAAAGAGGCTACTATGATCAAGGGACTAACCCGGTCAACAAAAGATAGATAGAAAGGTAGAGAAATAGAGAAACATACACTGACATGCCTAGTAGTATTGGTCTGTAGGCAGGGTAGTACATGTGTGGAAGTGTGCATTGGGTTAAGGGCATGACTTTGCAATTTCATAAACTGCTGAGGGGTAGAGTTAGCCTTTTTAAATAAAATCACCTCAGAAGAATCATGGGATTCTGCCAAACCTGAAGGCTATCCATCTTATGTGTCAGCAGCCCCAGTTCAAGATGCATAGAAAGACCCTTTGGTTTGAGGGGAGGCAGAAAAAGAGTTTTCAAGTACTGTACTCTATAATGACTCATAAAACTATTATAGTTATGTTCCATTGTGACTTATTTTTGATAGGTTATTACTGGAGCTGCCCATACATTATTAGAAAATTAAGCAGTTAACTTCAGCACATTTGTTTAATCAAAGCAAAGATATTCCCCTGCTGTCTTTTATGCCTTCATTCATCACAATGATGCTATTCCATCTTTTTGAGCATGTAAATAACAAAGAATCAATGTAATTTTATAAAAGAGAGTGTACTCCCCATTGTAGTAGACACAAGCCTAAGGCAGATTCCCTCTGCTTTTTAAAGTCAGTATTAACAAATCTGTAAAAGCCTGGCTGCATATAACCAAAATTAATTTTCTCATTAAATGGAAGGTATTTCTGTAATAGAAATAAAGATTTGGTCTGCACTTAGAGTTCATTATTACCTATGTAGCATACATTCTGTGCATTTTACTGAAAAGAGATGTTATATCCTTTTTGACACCTCAGAGAATTAACGTGGGTAGCAGACACAACCATTCAATGGCTAAGTATCTGGAGACTCATTTTTTCCTGGCGGGGTATTTTAACTAAGTAAATCTGCTGTTGCATGTGCATTCATTATTTAATTATTGGCGGGGTATTTTAACTAAGTAGATCTGTTGTCACATGTGCATTCATTATTTAATGATTCCAGGATGTCTATCAACAACATTTAGTCATGCAAGAATTTATATTCATACAGTCTTGCTCTTTATTAGCATCCCATAATATGACGTTTTGGATAGCATTTCTGATTTTGTCCTAAAACATCCATTGCTGAATGCATTGGTAAGCATACAGTATATTTTAATAAATGTTTGACACCACCATTATATCAGACCATTTTAGGTTGGTACTCCATTTAACACTGCTATTCTTTCAACTGTCAATGCTTTAGTGCTGAAAAAATGACCCCATTTCTTTAAGTAAATTGTTTTTGAATTTATATAGAAAGCAAGTTAGTGGTTTGTGTATTTGCCTAACAATTTTACTTCACAGAAACCAAATGAGTCTTATAGAATGTATGTTGAAAATTAATCACCCATTACATTCTCATGAATGTTCAAATGAAGATCCTTCAATAATGTAGCTGCTGAGCTGACTTTTTGCTACAAAGTCAAAGTCTGAGTTTTGCTGATGTAGGAACAAAGAACAGTAGTATTTGTACTAATG
>NC_056731.1:62512649-62697649 GCF_019279795.1 Protopterus annectens
CTTTTTTACAAATATATATTCACGTTAGTAAAATACCCCTGCTAAGTACCTCATGATATTGTCAATGCCTGTTGGCTGGTCATTTCCGGTTATTCTCTACAAAGAAAAATCCACTATTTTAAAGATTGGAGATTGCAGGACATAATAGAAAGGTTGTATATAAGCAAATGTTGATAGAATCATCTAGGAAGTATAACCTATCATTGAGAATGTTAAGTGTTATGTAGTTGCTGCACTTCATTACCAACAATACTACCTCTACTATTCTGTTATTCTTTGATAGTCGCCTAAAACCAATTAAACATTGTTATTTTATGTGGAATCCTGGAGAAAGGGATGGGATATTAGGATCACGGAGAGTTGTAGAACAAGGAAATTGGGATTTGATGGAGATGAGCTTGTGTGCCTGCTGCACCCTTCGGCTTGACTAGTTCCGGGCTGGACTGGCATTGTGCTGACAAGTCCTTATTGTCAGTGGGGAGTGGCAATGGCTATTAGTCTGCATGTCCAGTACTTATATTTTAGTGGCTTCGTTCCTGGGTAAGAAGAAAGGTATTTGTCTGAGGCATACCTCTCTGCTAGATGGAATGCCCGGCGCTGCCATTTCAGACTTCTTACCTTTCAGTTCGTGGGCTTCGTGGCTTCCAGAGCAGATATGGGTAGTTTTGGTTGTTAAGGGGATATTGGAATAGGTAACATGAGCTATCTGATTACTCACATAATATTAGCTACTGTCATGGCATTGTTACAGGCATAGAGCTGTTACCTACTGCGAGTGACAGCTCATGGTTGGAGACTTGACTCATGTTATGTTTCCTTGTTCAAACCTTCACTTTTGCATGGGTAGGGGGATGATCAGTGAGCTGTGCCAGTACAGCATGGGTGGGTTTAGGACAGTCATGGTGATGTCATCGGGGGGGGGGATCATGGTTGGCAGGACAGTACTTCAACTGCTACATTCTGTAAAGGTGATGATACAATTGAAACTGGCTGGTTAGGGTTATAGGATGCTTTGCAACTGTCCTTGAGTCAGGGACATCTCTGATCAGGTGGCCAATTAAGGGAAAATCATTGAAGCTGCAATGAGACTTTTGGTTTCTGACTTGGTTTAAATGATGCTTTCTGGGGCATTAGTTGCAAATCATTTAGGTTTGGAATTTGAAGCAGAATACACTTGGGTTTCTGTTTTCACACCAGCCGGGTGGTTCTTAATAACATTGGTTGCACTTTTTCTGGTCTGTAGTCTTTTGGGAAGTGTTCTTTACCTGGATTCTTGTCTAATAGGGTACGAGCTAGTGCCAACCCTTAAAAGGTTTATCACTTTGAGGATGATATGGTAGACTTTAGCTCATTATTTAGACCCTTCTTTGAATCGTGGGGTTATCAAATCTGACAGATAACTTAAGATAGATGTTATGGGAAGGGTCATAGTGATATGTTTGTTGCATACACATAAGGCATAAGGTTTTAAGCTCAGCTTTGTTCACTTTTGAAAATGCAAGGTTCTTAATTTGTTTTCTTTTGCAGATGGTGAGATGTAGAATTGCAGCAGGCTTCTGTTGGTGACTTGTAGGAAAGGGGTTTGAAAGGTAATCAAGGCTGTGTCAATGGATGGCCCGGTTGTTCAGGTAGTGCACAGAGATCACAGATACGGGTGCACAGAATGAACCACAGTCAGTGCCCTGACAGAAATGGAATTGGCAGGTGGGGAAGAGCAGTTTGGACATCAGTTGGTGACCTGGTGGAAGTGCAGGTACTGGCGGCTGTCTCCATTGGTAGACTGGTGCACAAAGGTGCTCAAATGGGAGAGCGTGAAGTATGTAACAGTTGCAGGCCTGCTGGAAGTTGTTAGATGTAATTGAGTCTGATGGTCTGGATGTTTCGGTAGTTGGAGTGGTGTACAAGGAGGTCACAGGGAAGCTTTCACTCACAGTTTTTTAGGGTATGTATGTTGTATTTGGTGCGGTTTGGGGAATGTGTCGGCAAGAGAAGAGGGTGTATCTTTGAGCTAGGTTAAGCAAGATTGGGGAAGTTTACGAGGGGTCTAGGGGTTCTTGCAGGGGGGATGGACACACAGCCATCATAGTTATAGGAAGTTACTATGTTAATCACTTAGGGCACTTAAGTTGGTTATTTATCAATGTTTTAGTTATGGTTATTGCACAATTTTATTTGGAAAATAGGGTATGATGTGGGGGGAAGCTGGGTTGATATGTAGTAAACAGCATGATGATAAGTTTAAGTTATTCTGTACTTGGCGTGGTTTCCAGACTAATGATTTTAAGGTTTTCATAATCTAGCCATGTTCAGGTAAGTGGGATTTCACAATTCAGAGTGCAGTGCATGTTGCTCTGGTTAAGACAGCCAAGGGCGAATGTTGGCCTTGTCCTAAGGGCACATAGGTAGAGCTGTATGGGGAATTTGTATCTCTGTTTTTTGTAAATGGTGGTATAGCAGGATTGAGTATGGTTTTAATTTTCTTTGTCTAATCATTCATTTTGCTGAGACCTCCTACGTTGGTAGAAGAGTGATAATTTTATCTATAGAATGAGAACTTATTTCATTTCACAGTGGTATTTGTGGTACTATTACAATGTATTTGGGAAGGTAATTTTAGGGGGGGTCTTGGGTTGAACACTTTAATTTCTAGGGTTGCTTTGCATCTGCCAGTGTCTGCATTTTATGCTGTTGATGCATGTGTTGTATAATGGTCAGTAAGAATTTGGATTATGTGTGTGTGGATTATTTAGTCTTTTTTTTTTTTTTTACAGATCACTATGAGTGCAGGTGGGGGCATGCAGAGTTTGTATTACTTGGGGGAACGAAAGAAATGTGGACTTGACAGGTGAGAGAAGAAGCTGAGGAGGGTTTCGACTGAGGGAGCGGTCTGAAAGGAGGTTACAGGTTACCAGTAGTGCAGCTGAATATGGAGTTGTTGCTTTGTGATGTTTTTCTTCCGTGCAGTGACAAGGCACTGTCTTGTTTTGGTTTGATCTCATATGGGGAGCATCAGGGTTGAATTTACACTGTTTTGGGTTGTGGGGATCTTCTCTGGAATGGGTCTGATATTGTTGCAGACATTAGGGGTAGGGGATTAGCAGGTTGCATGTTGTAAGTTAGGCTTACAAGCTAGATGGGGGGTTTGATGGAACAATTTAGCCTTGAGTTACTGCAGTTTCAGGTGAGACTGGGTTGGGTTGATGCACTATATTCTGGACGGTAATAGCATGACACAGACCTTGTGTGACCGGGTAGCTTCAGACATTCTCTACATTTTGGTATATGGTGTTGGTAAGCTTTGCCTAGCTTGGTCTGTTGCTGGTGGTGTTTTTGGGTCATACTCCTATCGGCCGTGATGTGGTTTAAGTGTCTTATGGTTAATAATGGATAGCTGGTGTGATGGCAGTATTTTATTAAATGGAATTTAAAGAGATTTGAGAAGGGTATTACATTCATTGGACACAAAAAAAATAATTGGGTGATAAAATGGGGTTGTAATGTGGCATGGTGGTATGTGATTGCCTCTGTATGGCTTCAGTAGCAGTGGGCTTAGTAGGGGATTCATGACTGGTAAAGCTATTGGTATCATTGCAGGGCTTCCATTGGTCAGGTGGTATGGTTTAATTAGTTCATGGAGAGTCGTTATGATAGGATGAGGTTATGATTTGCTACCTTAGCACAGGAGAGATGTCATTGGTTGTGTCAGCTGTTAGGTATTTGGCTGTTTTCATTAGTTATGTATAGGATTAGGTGGTAATGACTTTGATCCAAACTAGTTAGGGAGGATTGGGTACACCGAATAAGGTCTGACCTAGTGCCATTCTGGTGTTTAGATTGCTGGAAGCTGGTCAGAGTGAGGGAGAACAACCTGGTCCTGCTGGTGGGTGGAGAAGAAGGACAGGCTTGCCCTCTTCTGTTCCCCCTCTGGTGTTGTATGTGCAATTCAATAAGTGGGAAAGGAAAGTGAGCAGTTGTTCTGTTGGATAAGTTAATAAGCAAGCAGAGCTGTTTATTTGGTTACTGGTGCAATTCAGTAAATTGAAGGTGAGACGTGTAATGCTGCCTTGTTAGTGCAAGGATAAGTGAGCAAGTGGGGGACGCTGCTTATTCAAGGGTGAGTGGTTACGCTGCCTTTATGGTTATTTATTTTATCTTTTCATTCATGAATGTTATTATCACCTGAGACATGTTTGGTTGAAATTAATAACTATTGGTTAACAATCATGTTTATGAAGGTTAATAAAGGTTGTCAAATGTCATTCGGTGTTATGGTTTTACTGAAATGGAGCAGGACAAATGAGGTTTGGGACAGACCAATTTGTCCAGGGACATCTTCTAGTGGCACTAGATAAATAGAGTAGCACAAATTAAGAGGATAAGGGGAGGACAGGGATAAATGGGATGGACTGACACTTAGGAGAAAATGAGGTAAGGGTAGGGAGGGGCTTAAGGGTTTTTTGTCAAGTGTAACTGAGGTAGGAGTCACATTTTTGGCATGAACTTGCTACCCTCCCTCCTTCCCTCCCGCTTTTTCATTAATAGGTATTGTGGTTACTTCAGTTTGGGTAAGGCAGAGAATAAGGGCAGGCTTGCTCTCTTCTGTTCCCACTCTGGTGTTGGATGTGCAACTCAATAAGTTGGGAAGGAAAGTGAGTGGTTGCTCTGTTGGATAAGTTAATAAGCAAACAGAGCTGCTTATTTGGTTGATGGTGTAATTCAATAAATTGAAGGTGACTGGGGTAATGCTGCCTTGTTAGTGCAAGGATAAGTGAGCAAGTGGGGGATGCTGTTTATTCAAGGGTGAGTGGCTATGTTGCCCTTATGGTTATTTATTTTATCTTTTCTTTCATGGATGTTATTGTGACAACCGTGCCCTGGCCCAGCAATCAAGGAGCCTCAATCCTCACCACTAACGCCAGGGATGTTGTCTCTGAGAAGAGGAAATGTTAACTAATACACACAGTAAAGTACAATTTCCCTTAAGTGTACACAGAGATCACAGTCAGTCTGGGGCTGGTTGCTCCTTTGCTCTACAGGTCCCCAATAAGACTTTCCACTGGCACAGCTATAGGGTTCAAATCTCTGTCTAGCTGGCAAGTTAACCTGCAGTACCCTCTCTGTCCAACCAGTGCTTCACGTCCCTGCCCAGGTAGCTGACACACCACACACACACTTTGAGAAGAGGTTTTACAACCACACAGACCCTCCTGGGAAAAACGCTGGCACAGGTTCTCCAGCTGTGCCCCTTTACCAAGGCTATAGGGTAGTAATTACTGCCACCACCAGCTAATAAATATCAGCTAGTCAAAGGCCCTTAAAAGGGTGTCCAATTATTACTGTGCAATAGTATTATCCAATGGTAGTATGACTAACAGTCAAGGCTTACTTTAGAGTGGCCTATTACAATAACCTCTATAAATATGCAATGTACTCTAGAGCTTATCTCTACACAAAGCAGCCGCAGGTAAAAGGTTTTAAAAATATTTAATAATAAATAATTAAAACACAAGACAAAACTACTACAACACAGAGATATCTAAGAGTTCAGAGATCACACAGAAACTTAAAATAATACAGTAGGTCAGGTCACTTTACTAGCTTTAACTATTCCTACAAGAAATCACAGTGCTAAAACTTTCATGTGAGCATAAGACAGAGTGCTGATAAGTTAGATGCCCAAAGTCAAAATGCTTCCAGTCCCTTCTGAGAAATAGTATTTAAACGTTACTAACAAACATGTTTGCTGGACCCCTCCCCAAATTACATCATTTTTGACACTTAGGTTTTCCCAGGCAAACAAACTGCATTATTCTGCATTCTAACACCTGCACAGAAACTTACAACAATAGAAGACATTTCACATGTATATTTTAACAGAAACTAGAGCAATAAAGCACCTTCCACATCTAAATTCTGGTCATAAACTTTAGCCTTAAAACAATGGGCATGAAACCTTCATCGAGCCGCACTGGAGCCAAATTGTAAAACATTAAAGAGATTATTCATAAGATCTTTTCAACTTAAAAAGACACATTTGAAATACTTGGCTTGGTTTTCCTTACAGCAGAAGGCAATATTGCAGCAATCTTGAAGTTGACATTTTACAGTGTTTTCTTACATTTAAAAACACAAGCCTGTATTTTACATTTATTTATACAGTTGACAGAATTATGTATCAAATTCTATTTGACTAGGCTGGCAGCCTTTGCCCATCTCTCCCCAATCATCACACCCCCCCCCCCACCGGGGACCTCAAGCAAGTTTTTCAAGTGCACCTTAAGAAACGTTGCTTGAGAGTGTCAGGTCTATCTGGTTGTACCTCATCCCATTCCCTGTCTTGACAGCCCATCTGTACTGGCATTGCTACTCACACTGCGGTGCTGCACAGACATATCATATGCTTGCAAACCCAGGCTCCATCTTAGCAACTTGGCATTTTGCTGACTTGCTCTGTTTAACCATGTTAGAGGGTTGTGATCTGTCATCTCAGTGAATTTTCTTCCATACAGATAAGGCTGAAGTTTTTGTAAAGCCCACACTATGGCTATACATTCCTTTTCTACCACTTCATAGCATTCCTCCCTGGGTTGGAGCCTACGACTGAGATAAACCACTGGGTGCTCTTCTCCCTCTGAAGAAATCTGGCTAAGTACAGCTCCCACCCCATAGTTTGAAGCATCCACCTGCACAACAAAGTCTTTGCTGTAGTCTGGACTGGCTAACACAGGGGGTCCTCCCAAAGCTTCATTAAGCTTCTGAAATGCCTGCTCACATGCTGGGGTCCACACTACCTTATCTGGCCTATTGTTTCTTGTCAGGTCTGTGAGGGGAGCAGCTATGGTACTATAACTGGGAACAAACTTTCTGTAGTACCCTGATGTCCCTAATAATGCCCTTACCTGCTTTTTGGTAACAGGTGCAGGCCATGCCTGAATAGCTTCCACTTTGGCAGGTTCTGGACTTATCTTACCACTCCCCACTCTATGTCCTAGATAGGAGACCTCTGCCATACCCACCTGACATTTGCTTGGCTTAATGGTCAACCCTGCCCTCTGTAGTCTGCCCAGTACCTCCCTGACATGCTGAAGGTGCTCTTGCCAGGAATGGCTGTAGATAGCAATATCATCTAGTAAGCAAGGGCAAACCTTCCTGCTCCTGCTAAGATATGGTCTACCAGCCTCTGGAAAGTCACTGGGTCATTCTTCATCCCAAAGGGCATCTTTGTGAACTCATACAAGCCAAAAGTAGTCACAAAGTCTGATTTCTCTCTAGCACTGGGAGTCAGTCAAGGGCATCTGCCAGTAACCCTTGGTAAGATCAATGGTTGTAAGATACTTAGACCCACCCAGCTGCTCTAGGACCTCATTTGTCCTAGGCATGTGGTAAGCATCTGACTCTGTGTGACTATTTAATTTCCTGTAATCCACACAGAACCTGGTGCTGCCATCCTTCTTTGGCACCAGTACCACTGGTGAGTCCCAGGGACTGTTGGAATCTTGAATCACCCCTAGTTCCAACATCTCCTGTACCTCCTCCCTCAGAGTCTGTTTGACTCTCTCGGGCACCCTATAAGGGGCCTACCTGATAGGCCTTTGGGGTCCTGTATCCACCTGGTGCTGCACCAGATGGGTGCTCCCTGGTTTCTGGGTGAACATGCCCCCAAACTCCTGCAACACTGCATGATTTCTCGAGCCTGGGTAGGAGATAGCTGCTGAGACATTGCAACCCCTTCCACCGAGGTGTCAGCCTGAGCCTCACAAGGAGATCACTCACAAGATCTCTGTCAGAATCCTCCTGCAATCCACTGCAAATGCTCAGCACAAGGGCCTCCCTATCATGTTAAGGTTTCATCATGTTAACATGGTACAATTTGTGCCCCTGCCATCTGCCTAGCACTTCCACCATGTAGTTAACATCACATACATTTCTTACCACCTTGTAGGGTCCCTCACAAGCTGCTTGCAATTTGTTGTGTCTGACAGGAATGAGAACCATCACCTGCTGCCCTACAGCATACTCTCTAGCTCGAGCATTCCTGTCACACCACACCTTTTTCTGTTGTTGGGCTTCTGCCAGCTTCTCGTGAGCCAGGCCCATGTGTTCCCTGAGCCTTGTCCTGAGATTCAGGACATATGCCATAACAGACTCCTTGTGAGACTCACATACCTTCCCACTCATCTTGAATTAAATCTAGAGGTCCCCACACCCTATGCCCATACAGCAACTCAAAGGGTGAATAACCTGTGGATTCCTGGGGAACCTCTCTGTAAGCAAACAACAGATGGGGCAAATATTTGTCCCACTCCCTCTTAATCTGATCTGAAATGACCGTAGCATGGACTTCATTGTAGAGTTTAATCTCTCAACAAGACCATTAGTCTGGGGATGGTAGGGGGTGGTCTTCATGTGCTTCATCCCATAGGACTTCCACAGACAAGCCAGCAGGTCTGACATAAAATTGGCACTTTTGTCAGACAGTATTTCCTTGGGGAAACCTACCCTGCTGAAAATCTCTAGCAAAGCATTTGCCACCTTCTCTGTCTCAATGGGGGACAAAGCCACTGCCTCAGGGTATCGTGTAGCATAATCTACAATTACTTGGATATACTTTTTCCCTGTGGAACATGGGGTACTCAGAGGAGCCACAATATCCATAGCTACCCACTGAAATGGCTCCTCAATCACAGGTAAAGGCATCAAAGGAGCTCTCACCTTGTCTCCTGCCTTGCCTACCTTTTGGAACTGCTCACAGGTCCTGCAGTACCCTGTTACATCTCTAGAAATTCCAGGCCAATAGAAGTTTTGCATAATATGCCTCTTTGTACGTTTTATGCCCATATGACCTGCATGGGCTATGGCTAGAAGCGCCAGACGGTAAGCTTTAGGCACTACCAACTGTTGTACTCTCTCACCTTCTAGCCCACCCTCAGGGGTCCACTCTCTGTACAGTAACCCTTTGTTCCAGTATACAGATCCCCCCTTCCCTTGAGAATCAGGTGCCTCCCTAGCTACCTGCCTCAGGTAGGTTTATCTTACTGTGTTATCTTATAGGGTTAAAATTAAAGAGCATGGGAAATGGGAGGTAAACAGTAGCAGTTTTAAGTATTTTCATTTAACTGTATGACTACCTTTCATTGCTTGGACATAGTAGCTGACTGGGTAGGTTGAACTATGTGGGGGGATAGGTACTGGAAAAGGGGTGTTTCTGCTCTGATTTTGCAGCAGTCTTCCTTTCAGTTTTTGTTTTCTGAGGGAGCATACTTTATGACTGCACTGTCTTTTTGTCTGGCGGCTCACAGTAAACATTTAAAATAACTTGTTCCACAGACTGTTTTTGTTATCATTAATTAAACATACCTGAGGCTTTTCGTGCCTTGAATGTGCATGCCTGCCCTACAGCAATAACTGTAATGCTGCATTATAATTTCAGTGAAGTTAAATCAGTCATTTAAAGCTATTTATGACGTCTTTGTACTGATGAGCGTGACATAAGGCATTTCAGTTAGTTTGTTGATAATACGGACAAAAGCCTTTAAGTATAACATTAATTAATGTTCATAATATTGTCAATGTGCTTTTTTACAAATATATATTCATGTTAGTAAAATACCCCTGATAAGTACCTCATGATATTGTCAATGCTTGTTGGCTGGTCATTTCCAGTTATACTCTATAAAGAAAAATCCACTATTTTAAAGATTGGAGATTGCAGGACATAATAGAAAGGTTGTATATAAGCAAATGTTGATAGAGTCATCTTGGAAGTATAACCTATCGTTGAGAATGTTTAGTGTTATGTAGTTGCTGCACTTCATTACCAACAATACTACTTCTACTATTCTGTTATTCTTTGATAGTCGCCTAAAACTAATTAAACATTGTTATTTTATGTGGAATCCTGGAGAAAGGGATGGGATATTAGGCTCACGAAGAGTTGTAGAACAGGAAATTAGGATTTGATGGAGATGAGCTTGTGTGCCCGCTGCACCCTTCGGCTTGACTAGTTCCGGGCTGGACTGGCGTTGTGTTGACAGGTCCTTATTGTCGGAGGGGAGTGGCCAATGGTTATTAGTCTGCATGTCCAGTACTTATATTTTAGTGGCTTTGTTCCTGGGTAAGAAGAAAGGTATTTGTCTGAGGCATACCTCTCTGCTGGATGGAATGCCCGGCGCTGCCATTTCAGACTTCTTACCTTTCAGTTCGTGGGCCACGCTTGCAGAGCAGATATGGGTAGTTTTGGTTGTTAAGGGGTATATTGGAATAGGTAACATGAGCTATCTGATTACTCACATAATATTAGCTACTGTCATGGCATTGTTACAGGCATAGAGCTGTTACCTACTGTGAGTGACAGCTCATGGTTGGAGACTTGACTCATGTTATGTTTCCATGTTCAAACCTTCACTTTTGCATGCATAGGGGGATGATCAGTGAGCTGTGCCAGTACAGCGTGAGTGGGTTTAGGACAGTCATGGTGATGTCATCGGGGGGATCATGGTTGGCAGGACGGTACTTCAACTGCTACATTCTGTAAAGGTGATGATACAATTGACACTGGCTGGTTAGGGTTATAGGATGCTTTGCAATTGTCCTTGAGTCAGGGACATCTCTGATCAGGTGGCCAATTAAGGGAAAATCACTGAAGCTGCAATGAGACTTTTGGTTTCCGGCTTGGTTTAACTGATGCTTTCTGGGGCCTGAGTTGCAAATCACTTAGGTTTGGAATTTGAAGCAGAATACACTTTCTGTTTTCACACCAGCCGGGTGGTTCTTAATAACATTGGTTGCACTTTTTCTGGTCTGTAGTCTTTTGGGAAGTGTTCTTTACCTGGATTCTTGTCTAAGAGGGTACGAGCTAGTGCCAACCCTTAAAAGGATTATCACTTTGGGGGGGTATGGTAGACTTTAGCTCATTATTTCGACCCTTCCTTGAATCGTGGGGTTATCAAATCTGACAGATAACTTAAGATAGATGTTATGGGAGGGGTCATAGTGATAAGTTTGTTGCATACACATAAGGCATAAGGTTTTAAGCTCAGCTTTGTTCACTTTTGAAAATGCAAGGTTCTTAATTTGTTTTCTTTTGCAGATGGTGAGATGTAGAATTGCAGCAGGCTTCTGTTGGTGACTTGTAGGAAAGGGGTTTGAAAGGTAATCAAGGCTGTGTCAATGGATGGCCCGGTTGTTCAGGTAGTGCACAGAGATCACAGATATGGGAGCACAGAATGAACCACGGTCAATGTCCTGACAGAAATGGAATTGGCAGGTGGGGAAGAGCAGTCTGGACATCAGTTGGTGACCTGGTGGAAGTGCAGGTACTGGCGGCTGTCTCCATTGGTAGACTGGTGCACAAAGGTGCTCAAATGGGAGAGCGTGAAGTATGTAACAGTTGCAGGCCTGCTGGAAGTTGTTAGATGTAATTGAGTCTGATGGTCTGGATGTTTCGGTGGTTGGAGTGGTGTACAAGGAGGTCACAGGGAAGCTTTCACTCACATTTCTTTAGGGTATGTATGTTGTATTTGGTGCAGTTTGGGGAATGTGTCAACAAGAGAAGAGGGTGTATCTTGGAGCTAGGCTAAGAAGGGTTGGGGAAGTTTACGAGGGGTCTAGGGGTTCTTGCAGGGGGGATGGACACACTGCCATCATAGTCATAGGAAGTTACCATGTTAATCGCTTAGGGCACTTAAGTTGGTTATTTATCAAAGTTTTAGTTATGGTTATTGCACAATTTTATTTGGAAGATATGGTATGATGTGGGGGTAACCTGGGTTGATGTGTGGTAAACAGCATGATGATAAGTTTAAGTTATTCTGTACTTGGCGTGGTTTCCAGACTAATGATTTTAAGGTTTTCATAATCTAGCCATGTTCAGGTAAGTGGGATTTCACAATTCAGAGTGCAGTGCATGTTGCTCTGGTTAAGACAGCCAAGGGCGAATGTTGGCCTTTTCCTAAGGGCACATAGGTAGAGCTGTATGGGGAATTTGTATCTCTGTTTTTTGTAAATGGTAGTATAGCAGGATTGAGTACGGTTTTAATTTTCTTTGTCTAACCATTCATTTTGCTGAGACCTCCTACGTTGGTAGAAGAGTGATAATTTTATCTATAGAATGAGAACTTATTTCATTTCACTGTGGTATTTGTGGTACTATTACAATGTATTTGGGAAGGTAATTTTAGGGGGGTCTTGGGTTGAACACTTTAATTTCTAGGGTTGATTTGCATCTGCCAGCGTCTGCATTTTATGCTGTTGATGCATGTGTTGTATAATGGTCAGTAAGAATTTGGATTATGTGTGTGTGGATTATTTACAGTCTTTTTTTTTTTTTACAGATCACTATGAGTGCAGGTGGGGGCATGCAGAGTTTGTATTACTTGGGGGAACGAAAGAAATGTGGACTTGACAGGTGAGAGAAGAAGCTGAGGAGGGTTTCGACTGAGGGAGCGGTCTGAAAGGAGGTTACAGGTTACCAGTAGTGCAGCTGAATATGGAGTTGTTGCTTTGTGATGTTTTTCTTCCGTGCAGTGACAAGGCACTGTCTTGTTTTAGTTTGATCTCATATGGGGAGCATCAGGGTTGAATTTACACAATTTTGGGTTGCGGGGATCTTCTCTGGAATGGGTCAGATATTGTTGCAGACATTCGGGGTAGGGGATTAGCGGGTTGCATGGCGTAAGTTAGGCTTACAAGCTAGATGGGGGGTTTGATGGAACGATTTAGCATTGAGTTGCTACAGTTTCAGGTGAGACTGGGTTGGGTTGATGCCCTATATTCTGGACGGTAATAGCATGACACAGACCTTGTGTGACCAGGTAGCTTCAGGCATTCTCTAAATTTTGGTATATGGTGTTGGTTAGCTTTGCCTAGCTTGGTCTGTTGCTGGTGGTGTTTTTGGGTCATACTCCTACCGGCCGTGATGTGGTTTAAGTGTCTTATGGTTTATAATGGATAGCTGGTGTGATGGCAGTATTTTATTAAATGGAATTTAAAGAGATTTGAGAAGGGTATTACATTCTTTGGACACAAAAAGAAAATAATTGGGTGATAAAATGAGGTTGCAATGTGGCATGGTGGTATGTGATTGCCTCTGTATGGCTTCAGTAGCAGTGGGCTTAGTAGGGGATTCATGACTGGTAAAGCTATTGGTATCATTGCAGGGCTTCCATTGGTCAGGTGGTATGGTTTAATTAGTTCATGGAGAGTTGTTATGATAGGATGAGGTTATGATTTGCTACCTTAGCACAGGAGAGGCGTCGTTGGTTGTGTCAGCTGTTAGGTATTTGGCTGTTTTCATTAGTTATGTATAGGGTTAGGTGGTAATGACTTTGATCCGAATTGGTTAGGGAGGATTGGGTACACCGAATAAGGTCTGACCTAGTGCCGTTCTGGTGTTTAGATTGCTGGAAGCTGGTCAGAGTGAGGGAAAACAGCCTGGTCATGCTGGTGGGTGGAGAAGAAGGACAGGCTTGCCCTCTTCTGTTCCCCCTCTGGTGTTGTATGTGCAATTCAATAAGTGGGAAAGGAAAGTGAGCAGTTGTTCTGTTGGATAAGTTAATAAGCAAGCAGAGCTGCTTATTTGGTTACTGGTGCAATTCAGTAAATTGAAGGTGAGACGTGTAATGCTGCCTTGTTAGTGCAAGGATAAGTGAGCAAGTGGGGGACGCTGCTTATTCAAGGGTGAGTGGTTACGCTGCCTTTATGGTTATTTATTTTATCTTTTCATTCATGAATGTTATTATCACCTGAGACATGTTTGGTTGAAATTAATAACTATTGGTTAACAATCATGTTTATGAAGGTTAATAAAGGTTGTCAAATGTCATTCGGTGTTATGGTTTTACTGAAATGGAGCAGGACAAATGAGGTTTGGGACAGACCAATTTGTCCAGGGACATCTTCTAGTGGCACTAGATAAATAGAGTAGCACAAATTAAGAGGATAAGGGGAGGACAGGGATAAATGAGATAGACTGACACTTAGGAGAAAATGAGGTAAGGGTAGGGAGGGGCTTAAGGGTTTTTTGTCAAGTGTAACTGAGGTAGGAGTCACATTTTTGGCATGAACTTGCTATCCTCCCTACTTCCCTCCCACTTTTTCATTAATTGGTATTGTGGTTACTTCATTTTGGGTAAGGCAGAGAATAAGGGCACACTTGTCCTCTTTTTTTCCCCCTCTGGTGTTGGATGTGCAACTCAATAAGTTGGGAAGGAAAGTGTGTGGTTGCTCTGTTGGATAAGTTAATAAGCAAACAGAGCTGCTTATTTGGTTGATGGTGTAATTCAATAAATTGAAGGTGACTGGGATAACGCTGCCTTGTTAGTGGAAGGATAAGTGAGCAAGTGGGGGACGCTGTTTATTCAAGGGTGAGTGGCTATGTTGCCCTTATGGTTATTTATTTTATCTTTTCTTTCATGGATGTTATTGTGACAACCGTGCCCTGGCCCAGCAATCAAGGAGCCTCAATCCTCACCACTAACACCAGGGAGGTCGTCTCTGAGAAGAGGAAAGGATAACTAATACACACAGTAAAGTACAATTTCCCTTAAGTGCACACAGAGATCACAGTCAATCTGAGGTTGCTTGCTCCTTTGCTCTACAGGTCCCCATTAAGACTCACCATTGGCACAGCTATAGGGTTCAGATCTCAGTCTTGCTGGCAAGCTAACCTGCAGTACCCTCTCTGTCCAACCAGTGCTTCACGTCCCTGCCCAGGTAGCTGACACACCACACACACACTTTGAGAAGAGGTTATACAACCACACAGACCCTCCTGGGAAAAACGCTGGCACAGGTTCTCCAGCTGTGCCCCTTTACCCAGGCTATAGGGTAGTAATTACTGCCACCACCAGCTAATAAATATCAGTTACTCAAAGGCCCTTAAAAAGGTGTCCAATTATTACTGTGCAATAGTATTATCCAATGGTAGTATGACTAACAGTCAAGGCTTACTTTAGAGTGGCCTATTACAATAACCTCTATAAATATGCAATGTACTCTAGAGCTTATCTCTACACAATGCAGCCACAGGTAGAAGGTTTTAAAAATATTTAATAATAAATAATTAAAACACAAGACAAAACTACTACAACACAGATATATCTAAGAGTTCAGAGATCACACAGAAACTTAAAATAATACAGTAGGTGAGGTCTCTTTACTAGCTTTAACTATTTCTTCAAGAAATCACAGTGCTAAAACGTACATGTGAGCATAAGGCAGAGTGCTGATAAGTTAGATGTCCAAAGTCAAAATGCTTCCAGTCTCTTCTGAGAAACAGTATTTAAACATTACTAACAAACATGTTTGCTGGGTCCCTCTCCAAATTACATCATTTTTGACACTTAGGTTTTCTTAGGCAAACAAACTGCATTATTTAGCAATCTAACACCTGCACAGAAACTTACAACAATAGAAGACATTTCACATCTATATTCTAACAGAAACTAGAGCAATAAAGCACCTTCCATATCTAAATTCTGGTCATAAACTTTAGCCTTAAAACAATAGGCATGAAACTTTCATCCAGCCGCACTGGAGCCAAATTGTAAAACATTAAAGAGATTTTTCATAAGATCTTTTCATCTTAAAAAGACACATTTGAAATACTTGGCTTGGTTTTCCTTACAGCAGAAGGCAATGTTGCAGCAATCTTGAAGGTGACATTTTACAGTGTTTTCTTACATTTAAAAACACAAGCCTGTATTTTACATTTATTTATACGGTTGATAGAAATATGTATCAAATTCTATTTTACTAGGCTGGCAACCTTTGCCCATCTCTCCCCAATTGTCACATCTCCCCCCCCCCCCGGGGGAACTCAAGGAAGTTTTTCAAGTGCCCCTTGAGAAACGTTGCTTGAGAGTGTCAGGTCTATCTGGTTGTACCTCATCCCATTCCCTGTCTTGACAGCCCATCTGCATTGGCATTGCTACTCCCACTGCAGTGCTGCACTGACATCTCATATGCTTGCAAACCCAGGCTCCATCTTAGCAACTTGGCATTTTGCTGACTGGCTCTGTTTAATCATGTTAGAGGGTTGTAATCTGTCATCACAGTAAATTTTCTTCCATACAGATAAGGCTGAAGTTTTTGTCGTGCCCACACTATGGCTCTACATTCCTTTTCTGCCACTTCATAGCATTCCTCCCTGGGTTGGAGCCTATGACTGAGATAAATCACTGGGTGCTCTTCTCCCTCTGGCTAAGTACAGCTCTCATCCCATAGTTTGAAGCATCCACCTGCACAACAAAGTCTTTGCTGTAGTCTGGACTGGCTAACAGAGGGGGTCCTCACAAAGCTTTCTTAAGCTTCTGAAATGCCTGCTTACATGCTGGGGTCCACACTACCTTATCTGGCCTGTTCTTTCTTGTCAGGTCTGTGAGGGGAGCAGCTATGGTACTATAACTGGGAACAAACTTTCTGTAGTACCCTGATGTCCCTAATAATGCCCTCACCTGCTTTTTGGTAACAGGTGCAGGCCATGCCTGAATAGCTTCCACTTTGGCAGGTTCTGGACTTATCTTACCACTTCCCACTCTATGTTCTAGGTGGGAGAAATCTGCCATACCCACCTGACATTTGCTCGGCTTAATGGTCAACCCTGCCCTCTGTAGTCTGCCCAGCACCTCCCTGACATGCTGAAGGCGCTCTTGCCAGGAATGGCTGTAGATAGCAATATCATCTATGTAAGCAAGGGCAAAACTTCCTGCTCCTGCTAAGACATGGTCTACCAGCCTGTGGAAAGTTGCTGGGTCATTCTTCATCCCAAAGGGCATCTTTGTGAACTCATACAATCCAAAAGGAGTCACAAAGTCTGACTTCTCTCTAGCACTGGGAGTCAGTCAAGGGTACCAGCCAGTAACCCTTGGTAAGATCAATGGTTGTAAGATATTTAGACTCACCCAGCTGCTCTAGGGCGTCATTTGTCCTAGGCATGCGGTAAGCATCTGACTCTGTGTGACTATTTAATTTCCAGTAATCCACACAGAACCTGGTGCTGCCATCCTTCTTTGGCACCAGTACCTCTGGTGAGTCCCAGGGACTGTTGGACTCTTGAATCACCCCTAGTTCCAACATCTCCTGTACCTCCTCCCTCAGAGTCTGTTTGACTCTCTCAGGCACCCTATAAGGGGCCTACCTGATAGGCTTCTGGGGTCCTGTATCCACCTGGTGCTGCACCAGGTGGGTGCTCCCTGGTTTCTGGGTGAATATGCCCCCAAACTCCTGCAACAACTGCTCGGATTTATCGAGCCTGGATAGGAGATAGCTGCTGGGACATTGCAACCCCTTCCACCGAGGTGTCAGCCTGAGCCTCACGAGGAGATCAGACACAGGATCTCTGTAAGACTACTCCTGCAATCCACTGCAAATGCTCAGCACAAGGGCCTCCCTATCATGTTAAGGTTTCATCATGTTAACATGGTACAATTTGTGCCCCTGCCATCTGCCTAGCACTTCCACCATGTAGTTAACATTACATACATTTCTTACCACCTTGTAGGGTCCCTCACAAGCTGCTTGCAATTTGTTGTGTCTGACAGGAATGAGAACCATCACCTGCTGCCCTACAGCATACTCTCTAGCTCGAGCATTCCTGTCATACCACACCTTTTTCTGTTGTTGGGCTTCTGCCAGGTTCTCCTGAGCCAGGCCCATGAGTTCCCTGAGCCTTGTCCAGAGATTCAGGACATATGCCACAACAGACTCCTTGTGAGACTCACACACCTTCCCACTCATCTTGAATTAAATCTAGAGGTCCCCTCACCCTATCTATGCCCATACAGCAACTCAAAGGGTGAATAACCTGTGGATTCCTGGGGAACCTCTCTGTAAGCAAACAACAGATGGGGCAAATATTTGTCTCACTCCCTCTTAAACTGATCTGCAAATGCCCGTAGCATGGACTTGACTGTAGAGTTTAACCTCTCAACAAACCATTAGTCTGGGGATGGTAGGGGGTGGTCTTCATGTGCTTCACCCCATAGGACTTCCACAGACAAGCCAGCAGGTCTGACATAAAATTGGCACCTCTGTCAGACAGTATTTCCTTTGGGAAACCTACCCTGCTGAAAATCTCTAGCAAAGCATTTTCCACCTTCTCTGTCTCAATGGAGGACAAATTCACTGCCTCAGGGTATCGTGTAGCATAATCTACAATTACTAGGATATACTTTTTCCCTGTTGAACGTGGGGTACTCAGAGGATCCACAATATCCATAGCTACCCACTGAAATGGCTCCTCAATCACAGGCAAAGGCATTAAAGGAGCTCTCACCTTGTCTCCTGCCTTGCCTACTTTTTGGAACTGCTCACAGGTCCTGCAGTACCCTGTTACATCTCTAGAAATTCCAGGCCAATAGAAGTTTTGCATAATACGCCTCTTTGTACGTTTTATGCCCATATGACCTGCATGGGCTATAGCAAGAAGTGCCAGATTGTAAGCTTTAGGCACTACCAACTGCTGTACTCTCTCACCTTCTAGCCCACCCTCAGGGGTCCACTCTCTGTACAGTAATCCTTTGTTCCAGTATACAGATTCCCCCTTCCCTTGAGAATCAGGTGCCTCCCTAGCTACCTGCCTCAGGCCTTGCAATGTAGGGTCTGAGAGCTGAGCCTATCTCAAGTCTCTCCTTATAATGCTTCCCAGTTCCCCTTCCACAGGAAGTATGGCATCTTCTGACAGCAGTGCCTTACTGTCAGCCTGGGTATTACTACTCAACTCTACCTTTGCAGTTACCCTGTCCAAGGGAACATCAGTACCCACAAGCAGCTGTGGCTCACATTCAGTCTCACTGCTACAGATCAGCTCCCTCCCTGATGTAACCACCTCAGCAGTCCTGGCTGCAAGTATGCAGTCTGTCTGGGTCTCCCCCATGCTACCAGACTCACATGCTTGTCTCCTAGCCTGACGGCTTTTAACTGCATGAATAAGTGGCACTGCCTCATCTAAATCCTTCCCTCTCAGGACATCTGCAGGATGGTAGTTCCATACCCCTGTTGTCTCAAGACAACCTACTATTGGCATTTTGTCTTTACCACTTACTGGCTCCCTCAACTTTGGTTCCCCACCTTGCCTCCGTGGACCCCTGTATGCCAGCTGGCCCTTCTGGTTGCATTCAAAACATTTAACCCTAGCTCCTGGATTTGTACCTGGACTAGTGGCTTCCCCTGCTACTGGCGGATTCTGTTGGGGCAGTCTGTGCTGCCCACCATGGATACCTTTAGTCCCATGAGCAGTACTGGGGGTCCCTTTCCTGTGCAGGCCTCCCCTGCTTGCTAGGTATAGGTCTCCCTTCTTCCCCAACTCCTCTGAAGCAGCACAATGTCTATCAGCTAACCAGATCCTCATGTCCTCAGGCAAAGTGCTAAGGGCTTGTTCCCTTACCACAAGGTCTGCCAGCTCTTCAAAAGTGGCGACCTGACATCCACTCACCCAGCTATGAAAATAAGTGCTCAGTTCAGCAACATATTCACATACATTTTCATCTGCCTTGCGTCTATGCTCACAAAACTTTTTCCTATACTTTTCAGGTGTTAGCTTAAAACATTCCAATAAGTGTCTTTTTACAGCAGTATAATCAAAACAGTCAGTGTCATGCATTTTTGCTAAAGAAGTTACAGCTTTATCATGGAGTAAGGGGGTCAGGCACTGTACCCAGAGCCCTTGGTCAACTTCATACTGTTTACATACCCACTCAAACATATGAATGAAGCTATCAAAATTATCCCCCTCTTTAAACTGTGGAAGAAATGTACTGATCTTTTGTGCTTCTGGGGTCCGGTTACTCCCTTCTCCATTATATCCATGAATCTGGCAAAGAGTCAGCATTTCCCTCTTATGCCTCCTCTGCTATTAATTTTCTTCAGCATGTAGACTCCTCATTTTTTCAGCTGCTTCTAGTTCCATACGCCTGGCCTCCAACTCAAGTCTCTTTAGCTCCAGCTGGATTTTTACGTCCACTGCAGAAAGGCTGGGCTGCTCATTTTCCAAAGATATTGTATTTCCACTGTCAGTCTGATTGTCCTCCAGGCTGCTGTTTTCTGATGCAGCTGTAACCAAGGAAGCAATCAGGTCTGCTTTAATCAGGTTTCCATGTACCAGTCCCCTGGCCTGGCACATCTCCGCCAGTTGGCTCCTTGTCAGCTTTCCATACTCTTCTGCTGACATGCTACCTGCTCACCCTGACTAACACTATCTGAGCTCTGAGTATACACTGCATGGCTGTTTTAGAGTACAAAACACTTTTAGAGATCACTGTACATAAACTACAGGAATTCGCTCTACCCACACCACTACAAGCCAATTAGTATGTGAAGTAGATCCCACCACTGCCAAACACCTGTGACGACCATGCCCTAGCCCAGCAATCAAGGAGCCTCAATCCTCACCAGTAACATCAGGGAGGTTGTCTCCTAGAAGAAGAAAGGATAACTAATACACACAGTAAAGTACAATTTCCCATAAGTACCCACAGAGATCACATGCAGTCTGGGGCTGGTTGCTCCCTTGCTCTCTAGGTCCCCAATAAGACTCCCCACTGGCACAGCTATAGGGTCCAAATCTCAGCCTAGCTGGCAAGCTAACCTCCAGTACCCTCTCTGTCCAACCAGTGCTTCATGTCCCTGCCCAGGTTGCTGACACACCACACACACACTTTGAGAAGAGGTTATGCAACCACACAGACCCTCCTGGGAAAAATGCTGGCACAGGCTCTCCAGCTATGCCCCTTTACCCAGGCTATATGGTAGAAATTACTGCCACCACCAGCTAATAAATATCAGCTACTCAAAGGCCCTTAAAAGGGTGCCCAGTTATTACTGTGCAATATTATTATCCAATGGTAGTATGACTAACAGTCAAGGCTTACTTTAGAGTGGCCTATTACAATAACCTCTATAAATATGCAATGCACCCTATAGCTTATCTCTACACAAAGCAGCCACAGGTAGAAGGTTTTAAAAATATTTAATAATAAATAATTAAAACACAAGACAAAACTACTACACCACAGAGATATCCATCACACAGAGACTTAAAATAATACAGTAGGACAGGTCTGATTTTAAAAAAAAAACTAATTAATCTTTACTAGCTGTAACTATCCCTACAAGAAATCACAGTGCTAAAACTTACATGTGAGCATAAGGCAGAGTGCTGATAAGTTAAATGTCCAAAGTAAAAATGATTCCAGTTTCTTCTGAGAAATAGTATTTAAACATTACTAACAAACATGTCTGCTGGGTCCATCCCCAAATTACATCATTTTTGACACTTAGGTTTTCCCAGGCAAACAAACTGCATTATTTAGCAATCTAACACCTGCACAGAAACTTACAACAATAGAAGACATTTCACATGTATATGTTCATTGTCACAGAAACTAGAACAATAAAGCACCTTCCACATCTAAATTCTAGTCATAAACTTTAGCCTTAAAACAATGGGCATGAAACCTTCATCCAGCCACACAGGAGCCTAATTGTAAAACATTAAAGAGATTCATAAGATCTTTTCAACTTAAAAAGACACATTTGAAATACTTGGCTTGGTTTTCCTTACAGCAGATGGCAATGTTACAGCAATCTTGAAGTTCACATTTTATAGTGTTTTCTTACATTTTAAAACACAAGCCTGTATTTTACATTTATTTATACAGTTGATAGCAAATTCTATTTGACTAGGCTGGCAGCCTTCGCCCATCTCTCCCCAGTCGTCACAGTTATTATCACCTGAGTCGTATTTGGTTGAAATTAACAACTATTGGTTAACAATCATGTTTATGAAATTTAATAATGGTCGTCAAATGTCTTTCGGTGTTATGTGTTTATTGAAGTGGATCAGGACAATATAAAAATCAATCAGAGAAGGTTAGAAAAGATTGTCAAATGAGACTGGAAAAGCAATTAACAGGAAAATAATTGGAAGACATATGTCTAGCTCCCAAGTCCAAAAGGTTTAGGGTTTTTATGCCCAAGCAGATTTTAGAGTATTTTTCCTCAGGTAGATAGCAAATGTTGGAGGTGTGATAGGGAAGAAAGAGATAACTGTGAACAGCCACCCCTCAACAATACCCACGAATCACATATCTCACAAAATCAGTGTGCCTCACAGTCACAGCCCTTAAGGCCAAACAACACACCAAATACACTTGTTATAGGGGACTCTATTGTCCGGCACACTGACGTCCCACTCACCAGACTGAACAAGGAGAAGGTCACTGTAAGCTGCCTGTCGGGTGCCAGGATCCACCACATAACGCAAGCACTCAGATCACTCCAAAGCAAGTACAAGTATGACTCCATCATTGTCCATGCTGGTGTGAATGACCTGAGATGTACCTCCCTGGACTACATGAAAAGAGACATAGAGGAGCTCTCTGACCATGTAGCCCAGGCTGGTATGACCCTGACCTTGAGTAGCATCTTGCCCTCATCAAGAATGATGCCACAGTATAAAGACAAAATGATCAGTTTCAACAAGTGGCTAAAGTATTGGTGTCATTCAAAGATGATCCAGTGTCTGTCAGCCTGGGATGACATGCTCGACAAGCCACGTTGCTTCGCTAAGGACGGCTTGCACCTGTCACCCTTAGGCTTTCATATACTGGCCAAGGCTCTTGCCACCCCCAAAGTGCCTTTTTTAGGCAACGCTCAAAGGACAAACCCACCTCCATAGACAACCCAAGGATAAAAAACTAAAGGTAATGCTACTCAATGCCAGAAGTCTAAACCTCAAGATGCACGCACTCGAGGCTCTCCTCAGTATGGAGAAAATCGATGTCTGTGCAGTAACAGAAACCTGGTTTAAGGCTCCTGAGAGCACCCCAGCACTACCAGGTTATAACTCATACCATGCGTTGTGGCCCCAAAACTCGGACCGAAGCACAAAAAGAGGGGGAGTATCTATATTCATCAAAGATGCCTACACCTCCAGGTTAGTGGCACTGCACGAAGCATCGGAAACCATCCATGTGCAACTAACAGTGGGCAAAACTGCCTTTCAGTTTGTAGCCTGCTACAGAACACCCTCCTTATTACAGGAACCCCACTTGGCATTCCTGAGAACACTGGAGAATATGAAGGTCTCTCCAAACACTATGTTATTGGGTGACTTCAACTACCCAAACATTGACTGGGAAAACTACTCAAGCCCAAAAACCCTTGCCCAACGGTTCCTTGAATTTATAAACTCTAACGCAATGGAACAACTGGTCACCACTCCCACAAGAGGGAACAACATATTGGACCTGGTCATCACCAACATGGGGACTCTATGTTCCACACCAGAGGTAAACCCCTCATTGGTAAGATCAGACCATAAACAAATTTTCCTGGACATCCATATCCCGTCCCCACCCCCAGCCAAGGAAATCACTGTAAAGAATTTCTCAAAAGCCAACTTTGCACTTCTCAAGACTGAGGTGGAATCCTTCAAAGCCCCTGGGCCAGAGGATAATACAGCCCAATCCGCAGAATCCTTTACAAATGCATTCTATGAGCACCTGCAGGAATGCATGGATCGTGCTATCCCAAATAAAACCAAGACTCACTCCTCCAAAAACAGGAGACCGGTCTGGTGGACCCCAGCCATAAATAAGCTATAAAACAGAAGGAGAAGCTACTACATGACAGAGCAAAATCCCAAAAAGGGAAGGCATCTCTGATCAGTATTAGCAAGAAACTTCGACCCCTCATAAAATCATCAAAGGCCAGTTTCAAAAGAAAAATTGCCCTAGACACTAAAGATAATCACAAGGCCTTCTTTAGTTATGTCAGGAACATAGGCGGAAACTCCCAGATATGCTCTGAATTGTTACATAATGGTACAAAATATGCCAAACCTACAGACATAGCCAACATCCTGGCAGACAGAGTCAGTGCAAACTTCTCCCCCCCCCCTTCCCCCGCAAAGGAGCAAATGCCTATCCCAACTGAATGTAACCTCCCTGACATCACAGATGCACAGGTGAAAGCTGCCCTCACCAAAGCAAAAAACACAGCATCTATGGGACCGGACGGTGTCCCAGGCTGTGTCTTACACGAGCTCCAAGAAGAACTGAACCCTCACATTAAGTCACTGTTCAAACTTAGCCTTACTACAGGATATGTACCCAAAGAATGGCGTACAGCTACAGTGGTCCCACTCCACAAAGGTGGTGCCACAACGGACCCCGGAAACTATCACCCCATAAGCCTGACTAGTCTGGTCTGTAAAGCTATGGAGTGTATTATCATGGAACTCATAAACAAAGACATTGGGAGCCTCCAGACACTGGACCCTACCCAATTCGGCTTTGTTAAGGGCAGATCTTGCCTCTTAAACCTAGTTGATTTCTTTGAAACAGTTACCAAAGCCATAGATGAGGGCAAGGTAGCCTACACAACCTACCTGGACCTCGCAAAAGCCTTCGACACAATACCCCACTCGGGCATCATAAATAAGCTTACCAGCTTAAATATCAACCCCTATATCACAAGATGGGTTGCAAACTGGCTCAGAGATAGAACCCACATGGTCAAAATCACAGGTGCCATGTCCGAATCCAAAAAGTGGTGTCCCACAGGGCTCAGTTCTGGGACCTCTCTTGTTCGGTATATACTTCTCTGAGGTTCAGGCTAACACAGGGGGATTATGGCTGACAAAGTTTGCAGATGACTGCAAACCGGGGGCCATAATGGAATCTCCAGCTGACACAAGCATCCTCCAAAAGGGTCTCACAGAGATGGATGCTTGGTGCCAGAGCCACGGCCTCAAGCTAAATGGTAAAAAGTGCATAGTCACCCCCTTTGGGAAAAACAAGGTGCCCACAAATTACCACATAGGTGGTAATCCATTAAGTACGGAAGAAATAATTAGAGATTTGGGGACCAACGTAGATAGTAATCTCTCCTTTGATAATCACGTTGCCAAAGTGGTTAGAAAGACCTTCTATATAGCCCACCTTATCAAGAAATGGTTCGCATCTAGATCAAGAAAGGTCATTGTGCCCCTCTACTCGTCACTCATCAGTCCCATAATTGAATACAATGCCCCTTTTGGGATGTACCTTACCCGACACCTGCAGCAACTGGAGAGACCCCAAAAGTACCTCACCAAGAGGATCATGGGCTACAAACAGATGTCCTATGCAGCTCGACTAAAGAAACTCCAGCTCTACTCAGTTGCTTACCGCTTACTCACAGACGATCTATCCCTGACGTACAAAGCCATGTCAAACCCAGAATTAATGGACATGCTCCACCTCAAAAAATCCAAGTCCCTTAGAGCTACACACTCCAGGGACCTAAACCTCAGCACAAAAATAAATAGGACATGCTGGAGGGACAGATTCATTTCCCAGAGGCTCCCCTCACTCTGGAATAGAATCCCAATTCATATTAGACATAGCCCCTCGCTGACCCTCTTCAAGCGAAATTTGGACGCGTGGATGGGAAATCGCAAATTCACCTCTGGGATCTCTCCTGTGTCCCTGCTAGACAGAGGCACAGTAAACTAATCTTAAAAGGGAACCTTCTGTGACCTACTTTACAGAGGCACAGTAGGCTAATCTAATAGGGAGGCGGAAGCCAAATACACTCTGGCTAGGCTTATAAATGCCTTAGGGCAGATAGCCTAGTATCTACCTATGAACCTATGAACCTATGCAAAAATCTGTAAGTAAGGAAATTATTCTTTTGAGCTACGATATGGGATCTGAATTGCCTAGACAGAGTAAGGCCTTATTAAGTTTAATTATGTTGGCTACCAAAAAAAGCAATTACTAGAAAATGGAAATAAAAGTCAACATCAACTGTATTTGAGGTATTGAATATTACAAAAGGGATAAAAAAATGGAACAAGGATCTTTAGAAAATGGAAGGAGCAAATTACATAGAAGTAAATGGAAATTGTGGGAATAGTACATCCAGTAATGAGGTTTAAGGGAAGGCAGGAATTTAACAATGTTTTGTAATGTTGGACTGATGATAGTAGCAAAGAAAATATATGGGATGTATATTGTATTTAAATGGAAGAATGTTAAAATGATCTGTTTTATTTTCTGTTAATATAGGTTTACCTTTGTCTTGTTATAATTTAATAAAGATGATAAAAATGATTAAGAGAGAAAAATCATTAACAGACGGCATTTGGGGTATGTGTTGAAAGATAGCCTGGAATCCCTTTTGAATTGAAAGCAAACATACTTGGCAATGAATTTTCATCAGAATCCTATGAATTACAACCAAACTGGTAGAAATTTTCACCATCAGGACTGAAGCAGAGGAAGAGAAAGCTATCTATAACTTCCATTATAACCAGAGAAGAGGCATATTCAAAGATATTTAATTTTAAGCTCATTTTCACTAGAAGAGTGTCACAGATGGGTTTTAGAAATGGGTTTTTCATCTGTTCCTGTTAGAAAGCCTGGTGTGGTTGTCACATTAACTGTGATTCTTGACATTTTGTGAAGAAATTGATATTATCTGAAATTTAGATTTGAGTGGGGGGCTGTGGTGCAGTGAACAGGGAGGTGGCTCTGTTAGCATTGTTTTGTGTGTGTCTCAGCATACGTTATGGCACTGTGGTGAGATCTTCTAGTCAGTTCCAGGGAACCCACAGGAGATATATGTGTATATATCTATTTGCAGACCATGTGAAAATCCTGTCCATGGGACAGCCATCTTCTTTGAGGGTCATAAGCACAATACATCTCTTGTCTAGGTGAAGTGCTGTGGGAATGTGAGTGATGACATGTACTGTGTATCTGTGCAGCATGAGCTCCATGACCTCATGGACATCCACATCTCACCTTCTTCCCTGCAGACTGGATGGTGAAGTGGAAGTGATGGCATTATGTGTGTCTGATCATGCCCCCTTCCATGGCAGAAATCACCACTGGATAAAGAGATGGAGAAGCCACAGCACGTTTCTACATCTTGAGAGTGAAGCTTGAGAGGTGAATCTTGGCATCCATGTCAAGAACACACAATAACTGGCTATGATCAGTGAGACCCAATCATAACTCTTTGTAGTGCATGGAGTTTTATCTATTCCATATAGTTCTAGTAACAAAAAAAAACATAGTGCTTTACCAACTTTGAAAGCCAGTAAAGCACTTGGTGAGTGCTGTGTCATAGACAGCAAGCAAACAACTGCAGGGAACAATCAGGGATAGTTTTCCAATACTGTCCTAATTTAAATAAGTTACTTACAGAATGATGTCTGTAAACATTTGCCAATGTATGAAAAAAGGGACTGTTGAGAGTGAAGGACTGTCCCTTTTGTTATTCCAGATTGTAACAGTGCCTCTGAAAGGGCTGTTATGGTTGGGTCTCTTGTTACAGAAATGTTTAACAGGTTTGTCTTTTTTCCAGTTTTGGAGCTTAATCATGGTGCTTCATGCACTACATGTATATCTGTGGGCAATAACATACACATCTGTAAACAAATCTGCACACCCACAGACGAGTATTTGTTTAACTCATGTAATTGCCCCCCCCCCAAAAAAAAGAAGTGACAATGAACATATGCTATGTCAAGCCTGCACTTGAAGGCATTAGGCAATGGCCTGCTTCAACATTGCACAGCTGGCTACCATCCAAACATGAGTGCCAGTGGCTGTTCTTGCAGACTGCATGTCTTTGCCAGCATACGGTTATAAACACCGATGGCTAATATGACCGTAAATATAGAGAGGTGCAGCAGGTGCAGATACAGGGGAACCTCATTAAGGACAGATTTACTTCAGTGACACTGCAGATACAGTCAAAAGTCAAAGGAAGCTGTACATTTCTAATGCAGAAGGTGTCAAGCACATATACAAATGCATGGATTTGCTGCCTATAGGTATGTAGGTGCAAGATGCACTGTCATCAACCTTCTTTTTGGGAGGAATACTAAATAATCTGCAATATAGCTAGTGACAAGCAGCCAAGTACATATACACAAGCCATAATACATTTTCTCCTACAACTGCTGTCCACTTATGCTCTACCATGTTGATGTATGCATCATTACTATGCACACCACAGTGTCAACAATCCCCCTATTCCCCCCAAAAAAAGGGTTCCTATTACGTGATCGAATGCTAGGCTAATCCCACTGCTACATTTTAAAGCATTGTCTGTAGGATTCTTTTTTTTGGGGGTTCATATTATATGATTGAACACTGGAAATAATGAATGATCTATTATTGAACCCAAATGCATGAAACCACACAATATCGAAGGAACGGATCAGCAAATTTTTTCCCAGGGAAAAGGACTTTGCTGTTTTCTTCACTGTGGTGCAATCTCAGAGTTGGGATATTTAAGGTGGGGGTGGGGGGCACAGCCTGTACATTCTTTTTTTTTTTTTTTTTGGGATTGGCAAATTTTTTCCCTGGGAAAAAATTCTCTGATCCGTTTCTTCAACATTTTGTGGTTTCATACATTTGGGTTCAATAATAGATCATTCATTATTTCCAGTGTTCAATCATATAATGTGAACCCCCCAAAAAAAAGAATCCTACAGACAATGCTTTAAAATGTAGCAGTGGGATTAGCCTGCTCATGGCCTACCTGTCATAAGTGGTTAGCAGTTGTCAACTGCTGAGAGTAGGGCAAAACACTTTTAAATTCTTTAATAGTCCACAAACAAACAGTATAGGTAAGCGCTTTCACAGTTGCCTGCTTCCTCAGTGAGGTCTGAGGAAGCAGGCAACTGCGAAAGCGCTTACCTATACTGTTTGTTTGTGGACTATTGAATTTAAAGTGTTTTACCCTACTCTCAGCAATTGACAACTATTTTTGCTGCAGCATATACTTTTTTTGGTTTGTCTGATACCAGTGGTACTCTATATTTTTTATAAGAAGTTAGCAACCTGTACATGGCTTCACACAACATAATCAATGCACAACTGACACATATATCATTCCATTACTACCATGGTTAAAACGGACAAGACAATATATTAAATAAATACTGTGGAACTGTATTGCAGAACTGCTCAAGGACGTGCACCCTTCCAAGGCAAGGTAACCCCACGTTGCTTAAATCACCTCAGAGTACTCCACATGAATATACTTCTTACCTACAAAAATAAAGAAGATAGTTGGGACAGTGCAGATACCACAGAAAGCAGGATCTGGTACTCTGGAAATATGCCATCCATTTGATGCAGGCCATACACCAGACAAAGAATCAGTATAGATTTTGCCCTTAAGAACTTGGCAGAGTGCTCTGAAGATAAACCACTGGTATATCTGTTATATGTCCTGACCACAATTTTTGTTTATTAATGATTCATTTCAGTTTATTTACCAACCAGGGTTTCTTAGGATACTATAAAGCTGTTTTAGATATATTTTATTTGGTAGCAGAGCTACTGTCTGAATTACATGTTATACTTTGAGGAATGAAAACATTTTCATAAGTTTTAATTGATCCTCAAAAGAGTTTGTTCCATATCTCAGTTAAATAATTTTTATTTTTGTAAGTAAGAAGAAGTGCATTCATGTGGAGTACTGTGAGGTGATTTAAGCAACGTAGGGGTTACTTATAATTTTAATCTCTCATTTCATTATAATTTTGCAATATTTTCCTTAAACACCAGTTCTTTGGATTCAATTCTATTAATTATTTTCATACATTATAATATATTAATAGTTTAGCATTATATTGTTTATTTAAGATAATACATTTTGGTTTATTATTATTATTATTGGTGGTGGTGCTGCGGTAGCATTGTTGCCTCACAGTAAGACGCTGTCCGGTTCGATTCTCAGCTAGAGCATCTTCTGCGTGGAGACATGCGTGAATGGGAGTACCTTCGTTGAAGGTTGTGCATCAGGCTTGGCAAGCCGGTACATGAAAATCAACTGCCAATCATTAGCAGACCGGAGTTCCGCTGTGGCGACCCCTAACCGGGAAAAGCCAAAAGACACAAACAAGCATTAATGAAATGAAAATCCAAGATATTTTCAAAATAAATATTTTATATACTTCTTTGATGGAGATATTCATATTAGCAATAGTTAACATATATCACCTGCAAACAAAAAAATTTTGACGCATACTAATCTCCCAAATTTATTCTCATTAAGCTTATAGTATATGATCTAATTGACATTACTAACACTTCTACTATGACAGCAAAAAGTAATGGGGATAAAGGGAAACCATGCTAAGCAACTTTCCCTAATGATATAGGTTCAGGTAAGTATGCTTCCCACTTTACATAAGCTTTATTATTTTTGTATATGTTTTAACAGGTGACAAAACTCATTTGAAATATCAAATACAATGCTTTAAATGAATAGCTCCATCTAACTAAATTAAAAGCCTTCTCAACAAGAAAGCTTACAAATATTGTTTCATCTTTATAAATATTTGATATATCTATTAAAGTCAAAATTCATTTGATATTGTCAGGAACTTGTCTTCTGTATAATACCTGAGATATGCTGTTTAAGTCTAGCTCTGATTATGAACAGAAAAATATAATCTATATTTAACTGGGATGATGAGTCATTAGAGAATATTTTGAAGATGGCGTTGAAAATATTTTTGAATCATCAACTAAAACTTTACACAAACAAGATTACACCTTCAAGATGTACAAATCTGAAAATCTCTGGAATAAGTCCATCTATTTATCTATCTAATTTTTAACTTCTTTAAAATGTATGGGCTTTGTTAGATCAGCTGTGGTCTTCTTTACTTTTTTCTTGATAAATTTGCTAGCAAAATCTATAAATGTAGAATCAATTGAATGCTACTGGCTGTTACTTGTTTTATTATATTATACTACAGCAATGCTTAAATTCTGTTAGAATGCCATCTATTTCTATTTTAGATTATTATCATTCTAAAGTTGATTTATTTTATATGGTTAGTCCTAGAATATATGTTTGATCTAGTTAAGGAAAACACAACCTATTTCCAACCAAGCATAATATATACATAAAAATATATATACATAAAAAGACTTTTAACTAAAATTGATTTTGGCTAACTAATGCAATAAAGCCTTAATCAGGTCTGTGACAAGAAATAAAATCAAGAAATAACACATAGCAATCTAACCATAAACATAATCAAACTAAAACACTATAAATATAAAAATATATCTGTCTAATAATATCTAGTAAATATCCACCCATGTGTATTAGTGTGCATATTTTTATGTCTTTGTTATGCTTTTCTTAACACCTGATCTTGGAATGTGGGTTGCAAGTAGATAGGTAGTATTTTCCTTAATTAGGATTTAGTTTGATCTTATCAGTAGTAGTGTGTGGGGGTGGGTACTTGTTGTTCTAAAAACACTTTTACAGCCTTGTTTATATTATTTGGCATGAATAGGCTGGTTTAAAATTAAACAATATATATATTTTCCACAAATACTTCTAAGTAAATAAAGCTGATATGTTTAACATTTTTTAAATATTTTTGTTACTGAGGATTGCTTGTCTGTGATGAATAAAGGCTTGTTGCTTTGGAGCACTACCTAGGTTTCATGATTTTTTGGAAATTATTGTGACTGAGCTCATCAATGAAGTTTTAAGACCACTAGATTCTGTTTTTAATTTTTTTCTCAACACTCATGGTGGTGAGGTTGGAACTAGAAAGATTCATGTGCTTGTTCATTTTTTTTGTAATATATACACACACATATACAAACACACACACACACACACACACACACACATATATATATATATATATATATATATATATATATAAAACCACAATTCTTATCCAGAAATATTGACTTTGTTGTTTCAGCTGCTTCAAAGAAAGAAACTTGAGTTTTACTTTGATCCAGTGCACAATATATTTTCATTATACATGTTTTGTGATAACAAGAAATACAAGACAAATGAGTTGCAAGACCATTTGCTCAGTGCCAATACCTACCTCTCATCCTGTATCCCTCTTCTCAAGATTGGCAAAGCAGGTCAGTCACAGAGTAAAGTTATGCTTACCCATCCAATCATCTAGGTTTAATTTAAAGAATATTAGGGTTTTGATCTGTATAACTTGCAAGGAATGTCTGACTCAGAGGTGGACTGGCACTGGGTAATGCATTTGTGTTTCCAATGCATTCTACTTATGTGCTGGTGGTATTATGGAGCTATTTGGCAAACTTACAGCAAATCAAGGAATCCCTAATGGTGAGCAAAACAAATCATAGCTCACACTGTAATAACCAATTAGAAATCAAGTAAAGGGATAACACTTCAAAACTTTCCTGGTAGTTTAGTAACTTTAGGCCTACAACCTTCTTGATTAAAAACCTCTGCGGCCTTTCCAGTAGAACAATATGTTTAGAAAGGTACATCCTGTAGGAGTATTACAAATAAGCGCACAAAGGGATGATAACTTCTTTGGACCTGGATGATATGCATTTAGATATTAGTTGTGGTAAATAGAAAAGTTTTCTAACTACTGTAGCTACACAGTGGTAGAAGAGGGAATTATCAACCCTGCTTCAAAGATCCCTGACTACATTATCACTTTGGAGTGAGGTATTGGCTATTTTGTACAACAGGGGAGTGACTTGATTACCAAATGTGATAATACTACATTTTTTCACATTTAAATTTAACTCTTTCTTGTTTCAGGGGTAATGTCTGCAATACACTTGTTTGCTAATATATTTGTTATATCTTTAGGGTTTGAATGGATGATGCCAGCTTTTACTCAGTGAGAGTGGATGATACCATTTTTGATAAGTTCATAACACTGCTGGGATTATTTTTTAGTCTGCTAATGTAACTAAAGAAGGACTTATAATTACTCTTTACTTCAGAAGCAGAAGTTCATGATTTGCCTTCCAAGGCCAAATGGTAGCTATTAGTCCCTTACTGATATTATTGATGCAATTCATACCTCTCAACTGTACAGTGTTTCACAGAATGTCCAGATTTTAGCCTCATATTTTTGATCCCTTTGTCATAAAATTGTGGTTTTCTGCAAAATTAGTGGTAAAATCATTAAAGACTGAAGTTCAGAAATAATGACAGACATTTTAGTTTCAGACTTCATATCTTTCAGAAAGGTCATGCTATTGCAATACCTGTTATTCTATCAACTTTCTAAGTTTGTAAGAGCATTATTTAAAAATTGTCCCTATTTTTGGGCCTTTGTCCCACTTCTATTCATGGCTTTGTCCAGACTTCTTGTTCTAAGACGTTGAGAGGTATGGATGCAGTCTTTAATATGAGGAATTTTAGATCTGCTGTAAGACTTTTTTTATCTAGTTATAGAATTTAGTTAAGCTGGTGGACAACCAGGGTGGGTTACTCTTAAACTTCTAATTATATTTACTTTACTTTACTAGGAACAGTCATGTCTAAGCAATTATTGATATAGCATACAACTCATCTGTATAAATAGCAGTAGTTTCACTGTCAAGCCACGGTGGTGCAGCGGTAGCGTTGTTGCCTCACAGCAAGAGGTTCTCCCATTCAATTCTCGGCTGGAGCGCCTTCTGTGTGGAGTCTGCATATCCTCCCCATGGTCGAGTGGCTTTCAAAAGACATGCACGAATGGGCATGCCTTCGTTGAAGGTTGGGTGTCGGGCTGGCACCGTAAAAATCTACTGCCAATCATTAGCGGACCGGAGTTCCACTGGGGTGACCCCTAACCGGGAAAAGCCGAAAGAAGAACAAACAAGTGTCACTGTCAAGTCTTCTGATGTTACAAATTAATCTGGATAACTCATCATAAAGTCTGAGGAGATATGGATTCAGAATTTTTAATTGCAGGGGCACAGAGATTTTGAACATGAAGGATACAAGTCAATGATTAGCCTTAAATAGGGATGGAGAAACTAGAGGGGTGGTATATGCGATTGATATATTTCTTATGACCAGGTAAAGAATGTTATGTCTAGTTGTTTATTTTTACTATCTGTGTTATGGAACTTTTACTTATTATGTCTAAGATTTGCTGGGCATATCCAACTTGGAGGTAGAGGTAGTCCAATTTATTGACAGACAGCTGAAACCTTCCATTATAAAGGCAATGTTGGAAATTGGTAGCTACTCAAGTACATTTAGGACTCTTACATGGTCATGAGAGGGACATAGACAGTGCCCTGCAGCAGTCTATAGTTAGATAGTTTGCATTGTTTAAGATAAGTTGGAATTCAATAAGTTTGTGGGTGTCTGGAAATCTGTCTAGAGATAATGTGGTCCTTGAAAAATATGGAGATGCCATCATCATTTCCATCAGGCCTCAGTGCGTGATAGTTGCAAAACCCAGGGATGGAGGAATGGAGGCATTGCTATTGTTACTTTGAAACTAAGGCTAAGTCTCAGTAACTACATGGATGGACATGCGTTCAATTTGCAGGAAAGTCTCAAGCTCAAATCATTTGTTAAGACTTCAGACATTAAAGTGTCACCTTGCCATGTTCCAGTTCAGGGATGGAAATGGCTACAGTGACATCTGTTACACTGACATGTCCATTAGCTGTACTTAGCCGAAAAAGGCACTGTTGGCATAGCAAGGTCTTTAGCCAGTATGCAATATCATGGAATGACAGGTGCAGGCCATCCTTGGAGAAGCAAGCTGGGCCATCAGCCATCTCATCCCATGCTGTCACATACTGGATAGTCCAGTGTTGAATACGATCATCTCTTCCTTGTATATATATATATATATATATATATATATATATATATATATAGGTACTATTTTAGGCAAAGGAAGGATCTACTCTAGACAAGAGTCTTGCCAGTGTTGGACACATGCACAGTGAGATACAGTATTTTCTCTGCATGCCACTGAGGTTCTTCCCCAAAATTATTCCCACCAGCATGGACTACCACTTGGTCATACTCATATTTGTTGATTAAAATGGAATTTAGAGCCCTTTCAATATCACAGATCTTGGCACCAAAACAACAACTAACTGGAACTCTGCATTTTACAAATCAGTTCTTCTACTTCATGACAAGGTCAGCAGTCACTAAGCCATTACTGTTTTACTCATGAAATATGAAATATTATACAGTGTGTGTTCTACCACCTGGTGACCCTTTGCTATGTTTTAAAATGGTGCTGATGTGGTGGTGGATATCTGCTGAGATCTAGTGTTATTAATCCTAGGAGGACTTTGGTAGTGAATTTTTAACAGCTTACGCCTAAGTCAGTTCAGTGTGTTTGAAATGAGATGTGGGTGGTGTGTGATTTTCACAGGCCATCTTACTGGGTAAGAGAAATGCCACCAGACTGCATAGATATTTGCATCTCTCACAAATTGAATTATTTATGTCAAGCTGAAGTTCACTGTCTATTAGCAAAAGGCTGTTCCTATACTGCCTGAGGGTACAAAGTGATTTAAGGTTGCCAAAGTATACAAGCAGGATCACTTTCCATTTTACCAGAGTAGATTTATTCAAGATACAGTGTTCATAGTCTGGCTAGGTATAGGGTATACAAGGGCAACTATTCCAATCAGCTCAGAACAGTTTAACATAGCCAGGCAGACACTATGTGAGAATACCACAGCTGATACAACTCCACTAGTAGCAATCCAGTGTCGCTAACAGGCACTGTTCACAATGAATTGCATGTCATCAACCCACAGCAATACCATAGCAAAGAAATGATTAGCTAACAACTGACAGCAGCCATAAGCAATACAGCAAAACCGAAATTCTTAATGAGCATGTTAGTCGATGTCCAAATACCCTACAACCCATCCAGTTATTATAATGGTGACTACTGAAAAGCAGTAATCAGCTGTTGTACAACATCAGCTACAGTGGTGGTGAGCAGAGCACCACAGCATGCAAACCAATGCAGAATGCAGTAAACCATAGAAGAGAAACACCCAATCAGAATACAGCTTGCTACTATTCCGGTTTACTATATATAAGTGTCTTGGGAACTATGGGCATTATTTCTTCCCCTGGTGTGCTTGACTTAATACAGCTATGGGCATGACACTGTATCCATCTCTGTGCCCATAGTGAATTTATGACAACTATATGTTGCTGCAGCTGAATTTCACTTCATCCATGTGTCCCTATCAAAATGCATCCATTGGGAAACATCTCATTGCCTAATAGCTTGAACTCTAAATGATATATAAAAACTGAAATGGCTGATAGCAGGTAGCAGAAAAAATTAAGAGTACATAGCAATAATTTCATGTGCGTATAATAGTTAAAAACATTGGTTTAGACGTATTCCTTGAAGTGTGACAGTTTTAGTGAAACACAGTGAACTGGATGCCTCCATTAAAGAACTACACCCCAAGACTGAAAACACATTTTTCAGCGTATTATGAATGTTCATGCATTACTAATATTTTTGCACTGTTGTAAGTGCTGATTATTACTTTCTAATTTGTTATATCCAGAATGCATGTCAGGGGGCTGCTGAGCTAAGTCATTTTGTCCTGTAGTTAAAGTGTTCACCTCCCTGACATCACTTTATATTGACAGATGTTATTTGAAATATTTTGCAGGCATCCTAATGTTTATGGACATTAGTCTTGTTTTTAAGCTTTGTGCTTTCAAAACATAACATAGCCAAACACTATACTTATGTTGTACTAATCAACTAGTGAAACATGGTATCTTTACAACTAGTAGAGCTTGGTTTTATTGTTCTTAATGAAACATGACAGCTTAAAAAAAGTCATTGGCATTCAGGGACTATCAGCATATATGCCATGGAGCTACACTGCAGGAGGTTTAAGACTCCAGTCTGTATGTGTCTTTCTTGTAGGGAAAGAAAGAACCGAGTGATGAGAGGATCATTGACTGTGGTTCTCTGTCTCTCTCTCTAACAGACTGAATTTTCTGTCTGTCATTATCAGCCTGTATTTTTCCTTGCTTTACCTCCTTTGATTTTTATTAGTGGCCATCACTGATGCAGCATCTCAAAGAGTAAGTGAATATCAGGCTTCAAATAGTAGTTGAATCCGTTGCTCTTTTCAAACAGCAACTGTAGTACTATGTCCAAGAGTGAGAAATTTGACCACTGCGATTAAAAAGTGTTACTTAAAATGGGCTACCTTGTGCTAAAGTCACATTTTAATACTGGAGCTAAAATTAAGTGTCTTTGTTAATCACACTTCCCCAACACTGACTTGACTCAAACAAGAACTTTACATAAAACAAAACTGATGTAACAAATACTAAAAAAAAAAGCAAAACGATTAAACAACTAAAAGCATGAATTTCAAAAATTAAAATAAATAAATAAATTAAAATATGTAGCCAGAGAAAAACACTTTAGTTTTAATAAAGTAAGTGATTTTGTCCTCAGTTGCACAGGACTTCATCAGAATGACGTATCCAAAGTTCTCTCATATAAATACATATCAAAGTTGTGACCCATAATTAAAAACACCTTAATATTAAAATGTTTAATACATAATAATATTATTACATTTAAAAGTTTTAAACTAGACATTCTTTTCTAATTATTTATCAATATTCAAAAGTGTGAAAAACATTTAATCTGCATTAATTTGTTCCAACTTGGAGGTTTATTGGCACCCAACCTAAGCTGCTGAAGTACCTCTCTACTTTTCAGTTTATTATGGTTCATGTCCTTAAAATCAATGTAACCTGTTCTAAAATACTGAAATAATTTTTTTTCACTAAACATTTAACTGTAAATGTTTATCCAAGGTTTTTTAGCATTTTTCATTTTAATTGAATAATTATGTTCATTCATCCAATTATTGATCTTTCTCAAAGTCATACAAAAATAAAATGCTAAACAATTTGAACACACTGCAATATACAATAACCTTTCAGTATTACAACTAAAGTGTCCATATAAAGGAATAGTCCTATTTAGTCTTATTTATGTCTTGTTTTATTTTTATATATATATATATATATATATATATATATATATATACAATATATATATATATATATATATATATATATATAAAATGTTGAAAAGTATGTCATTCACATTATGCATGAGATACTTTTATAAAAATTATAAAATGAAATCCACTGCACTGTGAGATTTATTGCAAAATAATTACTTTTGCTAATGTATACAGCACATATCTGTAATCAAATGTATGTAATGCTGGAGTGAATAAAATTTTCAAAATGTATACTTGATAAACAAAGCTAAGTAAATATTATGTGTGTGTGTGTGTGTTTGTGTGTGTGTGTGTGTGTGTGTGACAGCTCACAATGCCGACACCCATATGCCCGACGCTATATGGTCGACATTCAGAATATCAACAATGGGGAAACACTATCTCCCAATAGTGCGGAATGGAAACATTTCCATTCTTGCAATGTAGTGCGATCTCGAAGTTGGCATATTAAAGGTATAGGGGGTGCACAAAAAAGGAAATTTTATTTTCCTTTTTTGTGAAGATCTGGTGCTGTCAATATTGTGAGTGTCGACTGTGTGACGTTGGCCATATGGGTGATGATGTTTTAGGCTGTCGGTGTTCTGTAGGTGATCTATATGCACATATATATATATATATATATATATATATATATATATATAGATACACACGCACACGCACACACACACACACACACACACACACACACACACACACACACACACACACACATATATATATATATAGGCAGATACAGTTATGTCACTTTAAAAATGTCATATTTAATAAAGATGTTAAACAAGAAACATGCATATACATGCTCATCTGTTGAAGCTATTATACACAGGCCGTTTACTTCCTTGGGCCATCCCCTGTCACTATATTAGGTCGGTGACTGCTTACGTATGAATATAAGGATATGAAGTATGACATTTGATTTCAGATATCCTAATATTGTAAAAAGGATTCATGATGTTAGCATTAAGAGTGATTATTTGCTTCTTGACTTTAATGTTCTTTTTTTTTGTTGTTGTGTTGTGACTTCTGCCATGTGTTCAGCATATCCAAACAGATTCTGTCATAATATCAGATGAGCACATTTCAAGCTGCAATGAAAAGCAAAATTGAATGGGAACTGCACAGAATGGAGGGCATGGGTGTGATTAAGAAACATATTAAGTCTATTTACTAGATGGACAGTATGTTTACTGTGGTCAGACCTAAAAAAGTAATGTATGTTCAGATGCACATGACTCCATTAAATCTAGTATCCATTTTCTACATTAACTATAAAATATTTCACTACAGCGGTTGCCAGTCAGAGAATGATAATTACTTTGGACAAAGTTCCTACTGAGATAAGGTCAGCAAGTTTTCTTTTCATGTTTAAAACACAGATAAAGTTTTTATTTGGAGAAAGTGCCCTTAAGCCAAAATCTATGGCCTCTTCAAGGTTTTGGTTTTGAAGCTGTAAGCACCTAAGGACTGAAGGTACATGAGGAAAATTCCAAGCCAAATACTTTTAAAATGACTGTAAGAAGATGCAGATACATAATATTTCTATTTTACATTTAGTCCATATCAGAAATGTTTTACAGAGCTGTTAAAAATGGTTTAAGATTTTGATGGTGATAAAAATACCACTAATATACTACATTGTGTTGTGACTACAGAAGAGATGACAAGAGACTAATTCTGTACCTGAAAAGTGTGAACCATTAACATCAAATTAAACAAGAATAAGTATAAAACCAGAGTTTTAGAGATAAGAAATACACCTCAAGTTTTAACTTCTAAAGGCTTGTTGTCAGATGATGAATAGGTCAGAGCTATTGTACAATTACCTCCACCAGATGATAAACACATACTTATAAAATTTCTGGGCATGTTACAGTATATTTTGGAATTTATTCTGAATCTTTCTGAAATAAATCTGCCATTAAGTATCTAGGTGGAAGAAGGTGTGGAATGGCAGTGCAATGACCGGAAAAATTGTATTTGAATGGCACATACACTTAGTTACCAGATCACTTACACTGAAGCATATCAATGTAAACAAGCTCTTTATGTTTCAAGCTGATACCATGTCACTCAAAATGGTACTAACTCAGTGACTTTGCAAGAGAAAATTGATGTGTATGGGTGACGATATTTACAAAGATATGCTCAACTTGAAAAGAAACTGTTTGCAGCTGTATATGGCTGTGAGAGGTCTTATCAGTATATTTATGGAAACATATTTTATATGGAGAGTGGCCATATGTCATTAGAGAGTATATTCAAGAAGTCATTGGATAAGTTGGTCACTCTACTTGTGGTCAAGGGCAAACTGAATAAAGTTTCGACTCATACACTTACCCTTTTCTGCAAGCTGTTGATCACAGTTTTCCAGAGGGAATCACTGCTGTTATGTTGTTATCTGTTTGTGCACTAGCACTGATTCAAATGTTTTAGCCTTTGTACTTTCTACGTTTGTGTACCTGTAGAGTTAGTATATATTATTAAGGGAGGTTGGGCAGCAAAGCTCCCAAAGGGGAGTACAAGAGGATAAGTCCCCTGGAATTTTTTTGTGTACATTTGAAGATTTAGCTAGGTTGTTTCATTCAGCTTCAAATTCATTCAACTCAATGCAACATACTGGAATCACACAAGATACCACTAAGGTTGCAAAGAATAGTATTATCTTAACAGAAATATAAAACAACAGTGAGTTATAAGCTAGGAAGGCAGATGCTTGTAGCAAGTATGCTGATCCATTTATGCTTACAGGAACAGAAACAGGATCTTTTTGGAGATGAGCTGGAAGATAAATGGGACATTCCTCAATTATCCAAGTCAGAAAATGAGTTTCAAAGACGTACTGAGGAAGTTTAAGAAATAAAATTTTGAAAAGAATTCAGAGGAATGATTGGCTTGGCTCATTACATACTTTCCTTTGGTTATGAAAAACATCTAAAGAGATTCAGAGACATAATGATGAAGAATAATGAAAGAAGTTCCCAAGAATGGTCATTTAAGGTTATACCTCAATTATCCATGACAGAAAAGTTTAAAATGTTTCAAAGATGTCTGAGGAAGACCCAGAGATGACAATGCTGAAGGAAGCTACAAAGAATGGATGGCCTTACTTTTCGTTTGAAGAAGCCATAACAATAGTGGGCTTGCTCCTTTAAGCAGAGAAACATTTACTTCTAAATCAGTTGAGAAAACAGATTTTAGAAAGAATGGCTTTCCTACACTGCCATTAATGCATACTAGAAGATGTTTCTTCTGGGCAAGTTCAACTAGCTGATGTTTAACTTGCTAATCATTATTTTCCACAGGAAATCACAACTGGTGTAGTTTTTAAGTGTGTGCAGAGTGATTCCTTTTGTTTTTCATAGCTTTCCATTTTTAGTGCTTGTATGACTATTGTGTTGGTATACATAATTTTGGTGGGGAGAGTGGTGGGTACAAGGAAGCACCCCCCCAAAAAAAATTAATCAAAATGAATTCTCAGTAGGGTGTACTTGCTGAGTTGATGGTTCATAAAGATAAGGATCAGGGACTCCTAAGTAAAGTGGAAGGAACTCATTTACAAGTAGACAAGACTATAAAAAGAACATGTAATCTGTTATTATGGAAGATACAATCATATGAATTGAACAGTTTATAACCAGTTTATCATATGCCTGAGAAATGAATGTCAAGAAATCTACAGACAGTTTGTTTTAATCTACAATTAAGGTGAAATGTGATATTCATTTTTGAGAGTACGTAATACATTGGTTATGAACAAAGAAACCTAACCATAATTCTTTGCAATACATGACACTAGCTACTCCCCTGTATTACAAGTAAGATACTAGCAAAGAGATAAAAAAGGGAGATACTAAGAAAGACAGAGACAGGCAGTATGTATATGCAGAGTATTACAATTTGTAGCACACCTTGCACTGCTCTGACACATAGGTAGTGGCCCTAAGAAAAGTGCACTTTTAGTTAGTCAACAGCATTAAAAGCAGTTGGCCACTTTGTCGAACATTTTCCCTGTGGCAGTGAAATGTATTACAGCTTTTAATACTGTCAAAAGTATCCAACACTATCTTCTGGTGACTGACATGTGTACTGCAGCATGAGCCAATGGCATAAAAACTTTTAAAAGTGTATAATAAGACAGTTATAGTCTTTTCTGGTGTCAGCTCAAATGTCACATCCCAGCAAGCTAACTTTGGTGTCAGAAAAGAACATAATCGTCAGTCAAGTAGTTAAAACTATGCTGTATGCCATGTGTGTGTTTGTGTGTATGTGTGTCTACACACACAGAGACACACACACACACACACACACACACACACACACACACACACACACACACACACACACACACACACACACACACACACACACACAAACACACACACACACATCATAATAATATAATAATAATCCAGGAAGAAATTATTCTCTACTCAAGGAATGCCATGAGTTAATTCAGGTCAATTTCATTGTCAAAAGCATTTCTACTTAATTTTTGTGGATTATTAATCTGTTTCCTTTAATCATGACATTAACTTCTATTTATAAAAAAAATTAATGCATGATCAGTGCACCCAAACTTTGTTTCTGAGACATGGTGCTCCAGGTGCTGTCATCACAAGCAGTCATCTGCAGTGTGCTAGAAGCAGCAGCAGTAAGCAACTATGATAGTCATGTAACATTACTGGGATATAGAAAGGTGTCATCTTCAGATCAAAGCTGATAATTTCCATCTGTATGTCATTGTTGATGGCTGTGAATCCAAACAACGCTTATTAACACCAAAAATATCAGTCAGCATGCAGGTTCTAATACTATGGATATATCAGAACTCTTTCTTTGAAGGGAGGAGATGGATATTCAGCAAAACTGTCATGCTAGATAACCTGAGGCAGTGGTTCTATGGGTATCTGAGTAGACATGATCATTTGTTGTGGGAACTTCGGATATTAAAATGCTGAGTAGAAGCAGGATACATACTTCCAGTATTTGCAATGAATCTCAAAAGTGACTGTCAGTGCAAACCATTTTTTATTTAATTTGCTTATTTTTAACCAGGTAAATAAACTGATCCTCACATCTTTTTCAACCATATCTTGCACCACAAGGGTAAAGTTAAAAATAAAACATATGCACAGAAGCTGATCACTGCATGATTTTGGAAAATAGGATGAAACTAGACAACCCAGAAAATCCAACCTGGCACTGGGAAAACATGCAAAACCCATATAGAAAGTGACCATAAGCTAGTAAACCAAAAAGGTGTGTAAAAGAGTGGCAACAACCACTAATAACATCCAATGAACCACTCCTTGAGCCAAAAACCTACGACCACCATATAACAAACACCTTTATTCAGGCCACATAAAATGATCCACTGTACACAAAACGAGTCAGCAATCCAACAATCCAAAATGGTAAAATAATCCACAGGATAGGTCAAGCGCTTTCGTCAACAGACTTCATCAGAACAATCAATAGTAGGTACTAACACCATTTTTATATGTACCTAGTACCATCAATTGAAAAGAACCAATTCAAAATTAAAGTGGCAGTGTGTTTTTAACCTTAAAAACTTAAACTCCCCAAACAAAACTATTTATCTTATAAAACATTCATTCAATTATAAAAATCTTTTTAATAAAATAATCTTTCTAATAAAAAATGTATTATTCTAAAAAATGAAGTTTTTTTAAAAAATGAAGTTTTTTTAAAAAACTGAGGTTGTCAATGTTGAATAAAAAGTTAAAACCAGTATCAAAACTATGTTGCTCGATATCTCAATTCAGGTTTTAAGCTGGTGTGTTCATTTAAACCTGGGGGAACTGTTGCATTTAACCTCAACTGCCATCTAACCTCAGCCCGAAGTAACTGATTTCCCCAGTCACCCCCCCTAAAGTTCTTACCTACAATTTCCAAAATACCAAATCTAAAAAAATGGTCAGCATAGCTAACTTTAGTGTGTTTATATAAGGCGTTGTTGTCATCCTTTTTCAAAATACTATACATGTGCTCGTATATTCTCCTACTCAAATGCCTTTCTGTTTTTCCAACATAAAAGTGACCACAGGTCTGACAAACGGCTAAATATATTAAGCCCTGAGAGGTACATGTACCTGCCACAAAGTTGACTATTATTTGGTTAGGTCCAAGTGAAACAGAGGGAGTGTCAATGATAAATTTACAATAATCACAGGCCCCACATTTGTGATTACCTCTTCTAAGACTTCTTTTGTCAGATGTTGGATTTTCTAAAAGGTTCTTTAGGTTCCTATTCACCCGATATGTAAATTGAGGACTATCACCAATATTTTTAAGCAACTCCATATTCCCTTTAAACATCATCCAGTTGTTTTTAATTATATTTTTAACACATTGTGATGTCTCACAATAGGTTAATACCATGGTTTGTGTAAAATCTATATCTACACGTATATCTTGACTAACCTTCTCCTCATCTTCACCTAATAGTGGTTTAAATCTAGTACCCCATTCGAAACACACCTGGTCCTTTATGTTGTTAATACAACTCAATGGGTAACCTCGAGCCCCAAACATGTTGACCAGTTTTTCCACCTCTAGTTTGAATAAATCAAAATTTGAACACATACGGGCAACTCGCACCATTTGCCCTTTTACTATGTTCCTCTTCACAAATATGGGGTGGCTACTTGAAAATTCCAAATAGTCATTGGAAAATGTTGGTTTTCGATATACACATGAAGTGAAACTGTTAGTACTCTCTTCTTTCATTAGTTTCACATCTAAATAATTGATGGAAGAATTTCCACTATCACCAGTGAATTTAAAGTAATCACAAATTCCATTCAAATAATCCAAAAATGTATCGTGTAAGTCACCACCCTTCCACAAAATAAAAACATCATCCAAAAATCTGAGGTAAATTGACCAATTTCCATTGTAAGGTGACCCAAAAATGTACTCTGCTTCCCATTTAAACATAACAAGGTTGGCAAACAGTGGGGCACAACTGTTTCCCATGGCTACACTCCTTGTTTGTTGGAAAAACTCACCACCAAAACAAAAAAAGTTGTTTTTAAGAATCACTTCCATCAATTCCAGAATGAAGTTGATCATACTGTGACTCAAACTAGTTTTTTCCACCAAAACATCATAAAAGAACTCAAGCCCCTTGTCATGTGGTATTGAGGTAAAAAGGTCAACCACATCTATGGTGGAAAAACAAACATTTTTGTCATAGTACTGTCTCTTAATCCTCCTGAGAAAATCCCATGAGTCAATTAAAATATGGTCAATAGGTACCAATGCCTCTCTGACCATATGGTCAATAAATACTCCTAATGGGTAGGTAATACTGTTCGGGCCAGAAATTATGAGCCTGTAAGGGGGGGGTCATAAACATCCTTATGTGTTTTAGGAATACCAAAGGCTATGGGGATAATAGGATGTTCAACATTCAAAAAATTGAATATCTCCTCATTAATTGCACCTTGGTATAGTGAATCCTCCAACAGCAATCTAATCTTTCTGTAAGAAATGTTAATTTCGTTCCTAGAAACACATTCATATTTTGTTTCATCTTGCAACATGCTAAAGATTCTATTGTTATAATCCTGTGTTCGCTATTACCATGCCCCCTCCCTTATCAGGTTTCATGAACCTGATATCGGTGTTACCTCTGAACCTGTCCAAAAGACACTTCTCTGTCTTACTTAAATTGAAAACTTTTGATTTATGCTCACTAATCTTACGATAAATCTCTTGAGAGCCTACATTTTCGAAAGAATTTAATAGAGGGTGTAGTGGAGGGTTGAAACAACTCTTTTTCTTAACACAAACATTTGTTCTTTCCTTAGTGCGTTGTGAATCTTTAAATAAGAATTTTAAATTTAACTTTCTCACAAACAATTTTAATTCAATTAATGTGTCACAAATATTTTCCTTAAAAGCTGGAACAAATTTAACTCCCTTCATAAGCAAATGAAACAGGTCTCTATTAATTTCAACCTCAGCGTAGTTAAAAATGTTAAATCCCCTATAGGTGTAAACTAAACCATTGTTTTGAACAACAATTGTTTCATCTGTTCCTGGGTTAGAACAATTAACATCATCTAAACCTGATGGTAACTGTTCTTTCTCCACATGTTTTGATTTCTGTAGATGTTCCGTCTCCCACTCCCGCCTGTTGCCCCTAAAAAACTACTATTGTCTTCCCTATGTTTATATTTGTCCTGGAGCCTTGCTGATCTTCTAAGGGGTGGGTAGTCAGAATCATATGTGTTATTAATATTGTTTAATCTACCACCTTGCATAGCCCTATAATGGCTCCCTTCATTATCAAACTGTCTATCAAGTAGTTCTTCTCCTTCCAAATATGCTTTAGGGAGTGGGTATGCAAGGTGGTTTTTATACTCATATTCATCCCTTGACAACTTCTTCTTTTTCCTCTCTATGTTAACATTTACTTCATTTTCTACTTTGTCAAATAAAACATTATACTTATGGTTATATCTGTCAAAATCATTGTCCATTAAAATCAAACTGTTCAATTCATCAGCATCTTTTAAATACTCAGAAATTCGCTTGTTGTTAATTTTTATAATAAACTCAATTAGTTCCAACCCGTGTCTGTCAAACATTTGTAAAAGCTCCAAACATTCGGGTTGTCCCATTTTAATGCCATTAGGGAACCTAAAAACTCTGAGTCCCTTAGGGACTCTCTTTTTATCTAAACATTCGTTAAGATACGCATTGTCACACTGAAGTCCACGTACTTTTAAAAGTTTCATCTCAAGGTCAACTAACCCGGAGTCAATGCAGTTCGTTTTTTCAACCCTGTTGCCTTCCCGAAAAAAGAAATGGTCATTTTTAATCCACTCTTTTAGGCGATCGTGTGTTTGTTTAGTCCCTTGACAACTTATTCTGACCTCCGCGTCATTGCTAGAAGGCTCCACGATACTCTCTTTGTTCCGAGTCCCCTGGTGTATCCTACTAATAGTCCTAGGTGGTAATTCCCTTCCTTCCGGGTTGACACTGACGTCAGAAATGCTTTTAACTGGAAACGATGGGTTTTGTAGTTTAATAACAGCTTCCTGCAGCTCTGAAACCTTATTCGTAAGGTTCAGAATAAGATCCAAAATACGATAAGCTAGAATTCAACACCAGACCCAAAAGCTCTGAGGAAGAGTTCCTAGTACTGAGCCAACATGCTGCCCAGGACATTATACTTTTGGCAGAAGGATTTGGAACGGTGTTTAGAGTAATATCTATTAAAAGTATCCAAGAGATATGTACACAAGCCAGCACTGTCACCACAGCTTGTGTCATCACAAGATGAGATGATATGTCCATCCAGTTTGGAAGTACCACTAATGTATCTTTACCCCAATCCAAAGGTGCTCATGATATGGAAGAATTTTGAGAGTGACATTTTTATGCAGTGAAAATGTATCAGTGCAGATATTTAATAGATTATGATTAATGCTGCTGAAATGTTGAGAGTATATCTTTGATGTCATTAATGCAAAATGCAAATGATATATTTTTATTTATGTTAAATATTCTAACTGGTATAAATGAAGTGAAACAAAATAAATGCTTGATATATGTAAGCACTAAATGCTGATAATATCAACCACAAATACATTGTGTTATTCTGCTTCTAAAGAGAGGGATTGTAGCATATGGTGGTATTTCTTTAGATACGTAGTGACTTTACAGATGAGTACAGGCATCTGTTATTATGTGGTCTGAATTCAATGTGCTATTGTGCAACCTAAATATTAAAACTGACGAAATGGCAGCACATCTCACAACTTTGTTTTTATTAAATAACAATCAAATGGTCAAAATGTCAGTGTCATCTGACATGAGGCTGATAGTTTAGCTGGGGATGGCATACATGCGATGGGTAGGTAAGAGCAGTCCTTCAATGTAACCAAACTGTAGATGCAGTCTGTGGAACAGGCTGGTGCTCTTAATTTCTGCTGAATTACACTGCTGGACTTGATACTTGCCTGTGCCCTTTGGCACTGGGATACAGCTCATGGCAATATAATTTAATGGCAACTTGTGATGGCAGTCTTTGTCACTGGGATACAGCTCATGGCAATATAATTTAATGGCAACTTGTGGTGGCAGGACTTTGTGGTAGCAGACTTGATTTGTTCAATAAAAAAAAATGCAATTTTAATAAGGACAGTCTTCTTCACTGTAAGTTGAGTACTAGTGGATTAAGTAACCTGTTTTAGTTTTAAGAGGCAGTTACTGAAAGTACTAATATTTACTACTTACTGGCTTCTGCATTTGAGAGTGTTGGATACAAAATAACTGAATGATATTTTAAGAATGAAATGCATACAAAGCTATCATATACAATATCTGAGTAAAGGTAATGGCATTATGTGGAAGGTCACTTTTAGATTTGGGTTGTCAGTGGGTGGGTTTCCTGTCTATATCACTGAGTCATCAATTACCTGCAAGCTTTGTATACTTTTGAGCTGATGAACCACATGACTGCCAATCAGTGTACAATGTTCTGGTTTACAGTATTAAGCACATTTTTTCTGAGGTTCTCAATATTAGGTCATGGCTTAGAGACAAATTATCTGTATTTTTTTGTAATAAAGATGCATTTGTTTTAAACCTTAGACACTATATTGTCTTTAAATATCACTGACATCTGCCTATCAATAAGAATTCCCTACACAGTATGGTTGCATTGTATTCACATGTGGTATCTTATGCATTTATTTTATTTGTGTACTGCAAAGATTTGCACATGGAAGTAAACAGTCATATGCATATTGCAACTTTCTTTAAGTTTAGTATCACTTTACATCCTTCTGACAAGTTGTAAATATTCTATGTTGGCTGTTGTAGGTATTTTCAGTGTTTGAAATCACTTAAGAGTAAAACAGCAGTTAGTTTCAGGAAAATTAAGTAACCAAAGCAGAACTGATGCTTATGATATTTTCTGAATCAAAAAAAGGTTGGAGGCAATCCATCTCTCCAAACTGTGTCGCATCCTTTGGTACTGCAAGGTCAACAGTACCCAAAGAAACAGAACAGAGAGGGAGATATGTTGTATAGCTTAGCCACAGGGGGTACATGATTTGAAGACAAACTCTTGGAAGTGTGAAAGGACTAGGAAACAGATATCACTGACAAGATGATGGGCTCTTATCTCTTCTGCCAGTTTTAAAATGATTTAAATTATGTTCTGTAAGAAACTGCAAAAGCAAAACTCTACAGTTATTTTTTGTTCTGTCATACTAACTTAGTTTATTGCAGCATGAAAGCATGAACCATGCTGTCCTTGTTTCAATGCCAAAGGACATTTTTTTCAAGCTGACAGTCTCTAAATTTGTTACCAATTTTATGATGATACATTTTCCAGACAAAAAAACTAGCTGGTAACACCCTTAAATGGCAGACTGCTTCTTCTACTGTGGGATGTGATCCATCATACTATAAAGTAATACATTTCTTTAAATAAATGCCAAAATGCTTGACAAAATATATTTTTTGCCACTTTATGTCTTTTATGTATAAATCCAAACAAAAGAATATGAGTCTGGATCAATAACGCTGAAACATCTAGCAAGACTTTTTTTTTACTTTAGTATAATTCTTGATGAAGGTTTAAATACAATGCCAGTTACTTATCACTGCAAAAGGCCAAGTATAGAGAAAGGTTTAAAATGAATAACTGACATGAATGATTGCGGTTTACAGGCATTATCAAATTTCTGAGAGCATATGAAATAGCAGGTTATCAAAATGTTAAGTTGCAATTTCTCACTTTTCACAATGTAAAAGGACAGAAGATAGGCAATAAACAATAACAGAGATAGTATGAAATGTGTAATTTTAAATGTTTATTTATATTGTTATTCTAGTCAAGTTACAAAGGCTCAAAACATACACACACACACACACACACACACACACACACACACACACACACACACACACACACACACACACACACACACATACACAGAAAGGAGACCTCTGCTTAGGCATTGCTAGAACCACATAAGGGAGAGGAAGACATTAGCTCTCATTTCAGACTTTGACCCAAAATGACTCAATGGATATGTCTGCAAAAGAGCATGGCAGTGGAAACTAGCTAAAAAGTTCCAAATTAATTACATACTGAATTTACCAAAACTGTACTCCTCAAATACACAAACACAGAAAGTACATTAACTGCGGTGATATCTGATCATTGTAATGATTTGAGCAACTCTGCAAAACTGATACTGCTTGTATGAAACACAAATAGTTCTACGCATAAATCATAGGCAGTGTTAATGTTAGTAGCCATTGTTGAGTTGACTGTGAATGTGACAAGATGCACATGCTGCTGTGTATTGTGTGGAAAATAAATACAATGACCTAATACATACCATTCCTGATCCGACAGACGTCTAGTGTCTTGAAATGCAGCACAGATGATGACATGGTTCCATAGAGGAATTCAACTGAAATTAAATTTGTGTAGCAGTTATCAAATAGGGGTAAAGTTCTGAGGGGTTAATGACCTGCTTCCTTTAGTCAAGGGTATAGGGACTGATCCCTTCCATTTCCATGTGCTTATTGCATGACTCTGAATGACCCTGAAAATGGATACTTTGTGAGGTGGGCTTATCTGGTTAGGTTAACAAACAGATAAAAAATGCCACCAATGTCTTAGGGAAAAATTGGTGAGCAAATGCACATAGTGCAATGAAAAGTTCCAAAAATGATTTTATTGACATTTTGACGTGGTACTGACTCAGAGAATTTGATGGAAAAGAAGGCAAAGCAAAAAATAACAACATTCAATCCATCAGAGCCAATTGATTTCACACAACAGTTAGCATAACCAACAAAGAAGCATGTTTTGCATGTTACAGAACAGCTGGAAAGTTGAATAAAGAGGACCAGGAGGCTCGGGTGAAATTCCTTTTTTATACTATGGGGAGATGTTGAACCTATGTTAAAGAATTTGAGAGATATTTGTATGAACTGGCAGAATACTGCACCTTTAGTTTTAGTAAGGATGAGCAAATAAAAGGCAGAACTATCATAAACATTGCCAACCACAAAGTTTCACAGAAGTTACAGCTGGAGTCAAACTTAATGCTGGAGAAGTTTATATAAACCACTCATTAAGTCTGAACAAATTAAGAAACAAAGTAAAGGCATAAGAATCATTACAGACATGAGTGAACTTAAGGAAAAAACATACAATAAGTGAACCAGGACAGTGTAAATGTGAACATGAAAGTAAAAGTCAGACGTAATAAAATGATAATTCTGCTGTTGGATGTAAGAATAAAGTGACTTAAGGGTAGGAAACTGAGGCTGAAAGTGAGGAAAATGCAAAATAAATGTTCTTTTAGGGTTTGAGGAGTAAGACCCAAATGAAGAATGGCATGTCAATCTTCCAGCTCATGGCACTCTTCTAAGATTTAAGTTTGACACTGGAGCAGACATAACTGCACTGTTACATGATGCATATAGAAGCATTTCAAAAATATCTTCAGCTGGTCAGAGGTGAGATGGAATTATGTAGCTCAGGTGGGAAAATCAAATGCTGGGGAAAGATTTTAGACACGAGTGAGTGAAAGATCACAAAGATGAGCTTTGGATCAGTGTGTTGAATCCTTATGTGAGTTGAGCAGAGTTACTCCATGCATATTAGGTGTAATTGTCAGAACTGAAGAAATAAGCTCAGATGTCTTTGGTGATGTTGGACCCATATATGTGAGCCAATAAAGACTTATTAGAAACCTACTGCAGTTCTTTTTCACCGTACTCTTTCATGCATTACATCCTTCCCCATTCCCTCAAAGATGGAGGCTGAGCTAAATCAAGTACAGTCTCTGGAGATGATGGAAAGGATTACAGAGTCTACTGATGGGTGTGCTACAATGGTATCAGCAATAAAAATATAAAAGTGAGATTCGGTGTTGATTTAATGAATTTGAATGATGCAATCAAAAGGGAGAGGTTTATCCTACCTACTTTGAAAAACAGGCACTCGGAGTAAATGGTGCAAGGATGCTTGTCATGATAACAGGTTTTGAGAAATACTCCTTGACCAAAGTAGAAAGTTAGCTATATTTATTTCTCCACTGGGAAAATTCTTCTTCTCTAGATTACCTTTTAGAATTACTTCAGTGCCTGAAATCTTTCAGCATGAAGTGATTGCAATTCTCAAAGAGCATGAGGGCACACTTGTCATACTGGATGCCATTTTATTTGGACTTGATAAACACTCACATGATAGGCTGAAGAGAGATTTTAGACCACTGAAGTGTCATGGGGTAAAGCTTGATAAAAAAAGCTGCTGTTTTGGCCAGACTTCAATTCAATACTTTGGACATGACATTAATGATGATGTTATCAGACTATTTCCAAGTACAGTAAAAGATGTAATTGAGTTGTCAAGTATAGGAAATGTCATGAAACATCAACAAATTCTTGACATGGTAGACCACCTCTTCAAATTTGTACCAGAGTGGTTTATGTTCCTTCATCCTCTAGGAGAATATTAAAGATATAGTGGTACTTACATATTATCTCAACCAGGAGAGAAGTGTTTCATACTTCACAAAATTATTGATGTATGTTCCATAGACCTTGTTTAATTTCTTACTCTGGGATAGAAAAGGCTGTATTACTAACAATGGGCATCTGAAGATTTCAGAAGGAGGTAATCACCAAGTGAATGGCCTGAAGGCAAATGTTTCAGAAATGGTTGTAACTTTAATTGTGTTGTTGGGCACCTACTATCCTTAATCATCAATATTCCTAAAGTTGTAGGTTATGTTGCATGTTATGGATGGCACAGTGGTGCAGTGGTAGCTTTGTTACCTCACAGCAAGAGGTTCTCCGGTTTGATTCTCTGCAGGAGTGCCTTCTGTGTGGAGTCTGCATGTCCACCCTGTGTTTGTTTGGATTTCCTCTGGGTGTCCGGTTTCCTTCCACATTACAAAGACATGCATCTGGAGTATTTTTCCCTGGGCCTCTGCTGAAAATTGGCTTTGTTCAAAGTCAGACTTTCCCGGTAAACAAATGTTAAATAAATAAATGTAGTTGCAACATTAAGGTATGTTTATACAACAATATATGGACTTTCACAGCAACAGACCATCCAGCATGCAAACTGAATGATAAATCAGGTTTTCCTAGTTCAGAAATCTATATTTTTTAGCAATTCAGTTTTAATGCCAGTTTGTTAACTGTGACTGGTCAGCTTCATATTTTTGGCTCACTACTTTTATCTGTACCCTTTTCTACTTATCATATGTTGACTGGTTACTCCCACTACATTACTAGCCTCCTTCCAGGTGAGACCTGTGGTAACCATACCTCTCAACTGTCCAGATTTTTACAGAAAGGCCAGCTATTGGCCTCAGATTTTTGTATGTGCTTCATAAAATTTGTGGTTGTCTGGCAAATCACTGAGGATTGAAATGTGTAAATGATGGCATTCAGATGAGTTTCAGTCAGGCTTCATTTCCTTCAGAGAATAAATGGCAATACAAATCCTCTTGTAGGTACATTCAAAGTTTGCAAAAGTAAATATTTTAAATCTGCCCCTATTTTGGGTATTTGTCACTCCATTATTTTACTGTTTGCCTAGATTTTTGAGGCAAGTATTGGGGATGCATGGCTCAGGCTACATTTATGCCTATGTCACATGTTGGTGATGGAATTGCTACTTCTCCACTGCTGGCATCTTTCTCATTAGCAGGCAAATTCCACCGACAGATATCAGGAAGAAAGGTTTATAAAGGAAAAATAGAGAACACTGTAATGAATCAGTTTTGACAAAATAACATTAATAAAGTTGGCGGCATGTGAAGGACATGTGAATATATCAAGAGTGAGTTGTTTGGAACCTGGTTGAGATAATATGTAAGTAACGATATAGCATATTGGGAAACTTAGAAAAAAACTACAACTTTGTGCTGAACTTATCCACACTGCTCCCTCCTTCCATACCTGTCAACCTCTACACATTAAAAATCAGAGCCCTGGCCTTTAAAAAATCATAGCAAAGTGTAAGAAGAAGAGCACTTTCTTATTTTTCATGATCAAAGTTCTTTATATACTAGACCCTATATGTTTAGTGGTACTGAATTTTTGTATGTGCGTAATGTATATATTTAAAAAAGTATGTACACATTAGCAGGTCTGACTTTATGATTGTAACTCTAGGAGAAGCAAGTCTAAAACTAAGGGTCAAAATCATAGTCTCTGGTATATATTTCTGTGACATAAAAGCTGAGATCAACAGACTAATGCTAAACAAGTGTACCAATGATTGCAAATTGAGAGTGGTTATCATATCTCTTTCTGATTCTCAAATTCTCCAACAAGGGTTGGACCAAACAAATGGTTGATGCATAAATCATGGTCTTAATATCAAGACCAAGAAATGCACCATAGTTTGGTTTGGTAGATCTAGATCCAGCATAATTAATTGTTAGAGAGAGAGAGATTATTCCACTTAAATTTGACAAATTCATCAGGAATGTATGCATGATTATCCAAAAACAAGCAAACAGAGCACAACCACGTCGATAAAAGTACCATAAAACTTTATTTCCACAGATGAGCACTTTCAGGCCATATGCCCTTCATCAGATAACACACAGTATAAAACCTCACATATTTAAAATAAATATCAGCCTATCACATTTCAATAAAAAGCCCTCCTTTTCTTTAGGATGGGTTTTAAAGGTATATACCCATTAATACCAGGAGACCTATCTGCTCCTAATCGCACTATCCACCTGGTTTCAGCACATTCAGTTTCATTTACCAAATTGCCCCCCCTGGTGTTTGGAATCACAACCTGTATCACCATAAATAGAAATGAATGCGTAGGGTTATCCTTCACATGTAATGCCAAAGCATTACGCTCATTACCACGTCTAATATCTGATAAATGTTTGTAAATTCTGGTCTTAAACATATTATTGGTTTTCCCCACATAGTAAGTTTCACATCCTTGACATACAGCTATATATACCAAATTCTTAGTTTTACAATCAGCATATCCTTCAAAAACATATTGTTTATTTGTCCTGGGATGTACAAATATTTGAGATTGCAATATGAAGTGACACTGCTATAATCACGTGACGTGGGTAACATTTGTGATATCATTAAACGACACTGGCAAATATTGTACACTGACCCAGAGCTTAAGACACAAATAGGGAATGCTCCGAAATTTATTTTTAGGAGGAATAAGAATCTAAAGGATATATTATGTAAGGAACCCTGTAATAAGAGAAATATTAAGATTAATAGTAAAGGTACCTTCCCATGTCATCAATGTAAGGCTTGTCACTTCATATTGCAATCTCAAATATTTGTACATCCCAGGACAAATAAACAATATGTTTTTGAAGGATATGCTGATTATAAAACTAAGAATTTGGTATATATAGCTGTATGTCAAGGATGTGAAACTTACTATGTGGGGAAAACCAATAATATGTTTAAGACCAGAATTTACAAACATTTATCAGATATTAGACTTGGTAATGAGCGTAATGCTTTGGCATTACATGTGAAGGATAACCCTACGCATTCATTTTTATTTATGGTGATACAGGTTGTGATTCCAAACATCAGGGGGGGCAATTTGGTAAATTAAACTGAATGTGCTGAAACCAGGTGGATAGTGCGATTAGGAGCAGATAGGTCTCCTGGTATTAATGGGTATATACCTTTAAAACCCATTCTAAAGAAAAGGAGGGCTTTTTATTGAAATGTGATAGGCTGATATTTATTTTAAATATGTGAGGTTTTATACTGTGTGTTATCTGATGAAGGGCATATGGCCTGAAAGCGCTCATCTGTGGAAATAAAGTTTTATGGTACTTTTATCGACGTGGTTGTCCTCTGTTTGCTTGTTTTTGGATATTCGTGGATCTGCTACGTACAGAGGACTTTGGTGCAAGAGACTGTTTTTTCTTAGAATGTATGCATGATGGTATCAGTCTTTTGACCACCACATCTATTTGGTGTTTAGAAAATCCTTCTACCTTGCACAATTTATCCTTTGTGTTATCTTCTCAAGGTCCAAAGAAATTATATTCCCACTTTACTCATCACTTAAGTCCATCATTGAATATAATGCAACCATCATGTACCTTCCAAGCTCCTAAACCAGCTTGTGAAACCTCAGTGTTTCCTTACCAGAAAATATATCATATCTCATTTCCATTGGCTACTCTGATAAACTAAAAATCATGTTAAAAACCATGGCCTTCTACTCAGTGACTTACAGACTCCTGAAGAAGGGTATTTAGTTAGCCTTCTGTGTTATGAATAACCCAACTCTGTTTAAGCTTCTTTACCTACTGTAAATAGAACAGTTAAAAAAGCAAACACCCATTCTAGAGATCTAAACCTGTACTATCACATCAACAAAACCAGATGACAATATAGATACCTAATCCAATGTGGACTCCATTTCTAGAAAAGGCTGTCCATACCTATCAAGCAGAGTGCTTCCCCAAAAACCTTTAACACCATTCTGGATGGGTGAGTGCAAATTTTCACTGGGGATATGTGGAAAAAGTCTTCTTAATGGGGGACATTATTAGTTTCTTGACACTATCTGGCCATGTGGGAGAGCTTCTCATTGGTCATCTTTGGCCATAAGCTTAGTAAGAAACTATGATTTTTATAAACTTATGAATATGAGGTGTTGCCTGAGAAGAGGCCTTCAAAAGTGTCAAGTCCATGCTAGTGTCCATACCATTCATTATAAACTGCGGTGAGTGTAGATACCAACATCTACAGTGCTGGAGCTTTACTGCAACAAACAAAACCTGCAGCCTTTTGTTTCAGGACATTAACAGAGACATAGTGGAAGAGGTATTCTTAAACTGTCAGCACTTTTCACTCAGGCTGTTAAGCATGTAGTCTCCAGCTACAACCAGTTAATAAAACACTGCTACATTTGATAAATTCATATGACTTGGGCAGAGTTCCTCCAATATGTAAACAGCTGCTGTTGAGGTATAGATGATTCAGTGAAAAGCTCTAGGGCAAGAACTAGTAAAAGCACCTACCCTGTCCAGACATCCAATGACGTAAATAGTCCAATCAGATACAAAAGATGATGTTGGGGCATATGCGCAGGCCATAATTCCGAGCAGACTAGTTACTTCTCATAGGATGAACATCCTCACAGAAGCAAATAAGCAAGAAGAGGAACTATAGACAATAATTGTCTATTTTCATAATGTATAGCCAAGTATATGGACACAGACAGTTCACTGATTGTACAAATACTTTATTGTCAGAGCTCACTTATCAGATAATGAGATAAGGGCGTGGTGCCACCTTCATAAAGAGAGGCAAATCTGTAAAGGATGGCACCACACTCATCTCATTATCTGACAAGTGAGCAAGCTGTCACCTTCATAAAGAGAGGCAAATCTGTAAATGATGGCACCACACTCATCTCATTATCTGACAAGTGAGCATGCTGCCACCTTCATAAAGAGAGGCAAACCTGTAAAGGATGGCACCACACTCATCTCATTAACTGACAAGTGAGCATGCTGTCACCTTCATGGCAAATCTGTAAAGGATGGCACCACACTCATCTCATTATCTGACAAGTGAGCATGCTGTCACCTTCATAAAGAGAGGCAAACCTGTAAAGGATGGCACCACACTCATCTCATTAACTGACAAGTGAGCAAGCTGTCACCTTCATAAAGAGAGGCAAATCTGTAAAGGATGGCACCACACTCATCTCATTATCTGACAAGTGAGCATGCTGTCACCTTCATAAAGAGAGTCAAATCTACAAAGGATGTCAAGATCTGACCAAGTGCAGTGAAAAAGCAAAATGCCTATGTTGTGGCTAAACATCACTGCTGATAAAATGAATCTTAAATCTAAGTGTCAATTATGCATTGAACACATACCTACTCAAATAACAAAACCTTGGTTATGTCTCTGCCAAGAGTGCCATGGCAGAGAACTGCATAATGGGAACATAATGGGGAAAAAAACGCTTTCTAGTAGTAGTGGGCTACTATTCAAGAGATACAGATATTCATAATACCCACAATAACCAATCAATAACATTTTCCAGTTTAAAACAATATTTCCTTCAGATATGGGATTCTTGTTTATTTTGTCACTGATAATGTATCTCAGACCATATCTTCAGAGTTTCAACAAGTTGCAGAGGAGCATGGTTTTGTCCACACAACATCAGGTCTGCATTATCTACAAGCAAAATGTGCTATTGAGAGACCAGTTTAAATGTTCCAGAAAATTCTTAAACATATAGATCTGCAAACAGCTGTGATATCCTACATAACAATGACATATAGTTCCTCTGGATTGAGTCCAGCACAACCAGTGTTGGACTGACAAATCAGGACTGCCATCCCACTGCTTCAGACAAAGTTGATGCCAAAGAATATATCATATAAAACTGCAAGAAAATGACCTGTGAGCCAAATCTGCATACAGATATTTTTGTGATAAAAACATTCAGTCCTTTCCTTACCTGAAGTGAAGACAGATAAGAAAATCCATCTCAAGATAGCTGTCAGAAAGTGACAACAGTAATCTGTGCCAATGACAGAGGTGTGGTACGAAAAAATAAGACACATCAGGTTATTCCTGAGATGTCCTCACATTACTTGGATCTGACACACTACCTAAACGTGGCACATTACGGCATACAGACACACTGAGCAATAGTAACTTGTCAAAAAGGACAAGCCTCTCATGTTCATAACTGGTGAGAGTTAAACCATGAAGGTGTGAGGTAAGGAGGCCTGTGAAGGTTCCAAAACAAATAACTAGTGAAATGATTAGTAACAGGAAAGCATGCTTAGAGACTGTACAAGAACCAATAATTTTCATGCTAGTGAAACATGTAAATTGCTGTACAGTAATGTCAAATATTTTGATACTGCATATTTTTTAAATGAAAAGTATATGCATGCAAATGTTATACAATATGCTATCTCAAAAAACAATTTAAGCAGTGATTACTAGACCCGTAGATATGCATCTCACTTTCATTTAATAATGGCATTTGTAAGTTAAAAGTCCCACTAAAAGTTTTTGAGAAATTATAGGTCAGTTCTTGAAACTCCACTCCCTACAAGCACTTCTGACCCTGGAGGATACTGATGTTTATGTAGTTACTCAGACATGATTTAAAATAGCAGCAGGCACTGCAGCCGTGCAGACCTAGAACACCTTCCATACATTTAGACCAGCAACTTTGCGGGAGGGGAAAAATGGTGGAGGTGTCTGAATCTTCATCCAGAACAGGCTCACATCAAGGCTGGTAAAGCAGTATGATGCAGTAGAGCTTCTTCGTGTCCAAATAATCATCAAAAAGGTCCTTACCATATATTAGCTAGCTCTAGAACTCCCTCTATGACACAAGAAAGACACAGTGCCTACAAGTGCTAGAATCCCTCAGTATTAAATCCAGTATCATTTTCACAGGTTATCTAAACTATCAAACTATAAACTACGAAACCCACACCACCACTAGTGCACAAGAACAGAGATTCCTGGACTTTGTTGATACAAATGCCCTGGAACAACTGGTCAGAGTACCCAGTGGGGGAATCATACTGGATCTTGTCCTTATTAATATGGGATCATCTTGTACCATTCTGTGGGTCTATATCAGAACATCGAAAGTTCATACTTTCAAATGTTCTTACATTGACCCCTATTCAGCGAATGCTGAAAATAGCGAAATGACAGATAACCGAATTTTTTCCTAGGGAAAGAATTTGGTTGTCCGTTTCTGCCGTTTCGCTATTTTCAGCGTTGTGGGTGGAAAGTTACGGGTCGGGTTCAGGTAAGTGTGCGATTGGGCATGGGTTAGGTGAGTTAGGGTTAGGGCACGAAGGAGGTATGTGTGCGACTGTGTGGACGTGAGGGTTAGGGCGGGTTAGGTGAGTTAGGGTTAGGGCGCGGGTGAGTGTGCGATAGTGACAGACCTTAGGGTTAGGGTTTGGGTTAAGGTAAGTGGATAGTTAGTGGTGTTTGTACAGTTTAGTGTAGGGTTAGCTGTAAGATTTTGGGTGTATGTGTGTGGATTGCTGTTTGGTGTGCTTGTGTTGTGTGTATGTGTTTTGGAACAGCAAATTTTTTCCCTAGGAAAAAATTCGCTGTTCTGAATGTTCGATGTTGTCAGCATTCTCTGATTAGGGGTCGATGTAAGAACATTCAAAAATGTGAACTTTCGGTGTTCTGATATAGATCCCCATTCTGTTGCATATCATCACTTGTTAAGTCTGACCATAAAGAAGTCTCCTTCAAAATAAAATTGAAACCAGAGTTCCCTTCTATCCAAGGTACCTACTCCTAACTAATGCATTGGCAAACTTCAGATTCCCCAGTTAACATCACTGAATACACAGAAATGTACACTACCACACTATAACAGCATGTAAACAGCTGCACAGATGTTGTTGTACTCTGTGGGGACAAGTTCAGAGTAAACACCTCGAAACAAACTTACATAGTGGAACCATAACATCAACAGGCTTTATAATAAAATGAAAAGAATTTTGACCAAAAGTAAGAAGAATAATTCCCAGAATGTTAGAGTCCTTGTCACTGAAATAAACTCAGGAACATAATAAAATCCACCAAAGCCAAGTATAAGGATAAAACAGCTACCTAAGCCGAGCCAAAGTCAAAACCAATCACATTTGCAAAAGCACAATGCAAGAATGCACTGAGCAGACAAAGAACAATGTTACCTACAGTGAGGCTTAAGATATAATGAACCTACTAGCCGATAAATTTAGCTCTAATTTTATCCCTCTCTTCCCTCTGTCTGTTTCTCAAGATATAACTGAAGCTGGCTCACCTGCAGCTATCACACAAGACCAAATCCTAAAAGTGGTACCAAAAGCTAAAGATATTGCATCAATGGGCCCTAATAATATATCTGGATACATCTTAAATTGCATAAAGCATGACTTAGTCACATTCCTAACAACACTGCTCAAAGCTCAGACTTCATACAGGTTTTGTAACAAGCAAATGGAGAACTGCTAGAGCCATTCCTCTGCATGACAGAGGACCTTCACAGACCCAAGAAATTACAGACCCATAAGTCTGACCAGCCTCATATGCAAAGCCATGCAAGGATGTATAACCTCCAAAAGCTGGACCCATCTCAGTTTGGATTCATCAATGGCAGTACATGCTTTTTCATCCTGGTAGATTTTTTTGAAAAGGTCTCCAAAGCAATGAATGAAGTCAAAACAGTATACAGTGCATATCTTGACCTGGCCAAAGCTTTTGACACAATTCAACACTCAGATCTAGTAGAAAAGCTTAATAAACTTGGAATAAAAACTTATGTCACCCACTGGATTGCCAACTGACTCACAGATAGGATGCAGGAAATCAAAATAGGGGAAGTTACCTCCATAAAGACACCAGTTACCAGTGGAGTCCCCCAGTGGTTATGTGCTGGGACGTTTCTTGTTTGGCATCTACTTTTCTGAAGTAAAAAACAAAAACAAAGGACTGTGGCTGACTACATTTCCAGATGTCTGCAGGCAAGGAGCAGTCACTGAATCCCCAAATAACTTTGCTGTCCTGAAGGGAGGTTTGTCCCCAATAAATAACAGGTGCCAAAATTATGGACTGAAACTAAATGCCAAAAAATGCATTATTGCATCCTTTGGGAAGTCATCTACCCCAGGGAACTACCACATTGACAATATGACCCTAGAAGTTGACCCAGTTGTTCAGGATTTGGTATCTTATTTGGACAGTGACTTAACGTTTGATCAACATGTGTGCATTGCTGTAGGAAAGTCCTTCTATATTGCACAGCCTACAAAAAAGGGATTGCGTTTAGATATAGGGATGTCATAGCCCCCATTTACTCAACCTTCACTGGGCCAGTCATTGAATATAATGACCCTTTGGTATGAATTTGTCCAGACACATGCAACAACTGGAATATCCACAGATACTTTACTAAAAGGATACAAGGCCTAAACAACATGTCATACATGGACTGACTCATATCTGTGTCACTATACTAGGTATCCTACAGACTGCTAAGAGGTAACCTGTGCCTGGTATACAAGGCATCCTCTGACCCAATACTGATGGATTTACTGCACATCAGCAAGTCCAGTAACATCAAAAATACTTGTTTTGGGATCTAAATCTCTCCTGCAACATCAACAGAATGGTTTGGGTGAACAGTTATATCTCACAGCAAATACCACCACTCAGGTACAGACTTCCCTTCTACATTAAACAAAGTTTATCCCAGTACACATTCATGTGCAACTTGGATCTATAGATGGGAAACAGAAAGTTTATTCAAGGACCTGTAATGGACAAAGGCAGCCACTAAATGCTTTATCCCATGCATGGGAGCCCTCAAATAACTATGGTATATTATTATCATTAGGATTAATAAATAATTATTGACCATGGGATAAGTAAAGTGATTCTCTTACCAAATGGGACAGGTTAACTTGAGCACAAAAAGGGAAACTGGCTAGGTTTAAAATGGCCCACAAGGGCAGCTAGCTTAGTACTTAACTGTGAGCCTGTAATTCTATCTGACCTCGTTTATCTCCACATTTAAAACTGTTTAATAGCCTTGCCTTTTTAAATGGTTTTGATAAACTATCCCATCCTTCCAGAAAAATTCTGCTGTTTGGTTTTAGTTTAATATGATGCCATTCCATTCTTCTGCAGTCTACAAGGTTATACATTTTCCATGGTCTTGTCTCTCCTTTCCCCTACAGTGGGAGGCCTGTCATTTCCGTTTTTTATTTTATTTTTATTTTTTTACTGCATTTAGCAAAAATTGTATTTGTTCTCTTTCAGTCAGTGCATTTGGTATCACTTTTGGCCATTTCACTGAAATCCTTTGATAACCTTAAAAATGTTGCTAACTTAGTTGTTTTTGTTCAAGTTCAGAATTGTTTTAGGCCATACTTCACAGATGAGAGATGAAGCTGGTCATCTGGGCCAATTATGAAAGATGGCTTGATGTTAAAACATATTTTTTTCAGTATGCTCCTAGTTTGATGATGTTCAGTACTTTTTATTGGCCCTTTACCTCGAAAATTATAGCTAGAATAGTAATGTAATTAATTTTTAAGACTATGAGTATCTTAAATGTAGTTAGCCCTCCCATAGTCATGAACCTGCCTTGAAGAAAATTTGCTTTTGTGCTGTAAAAGATGATGTGTCAAATACTAGAAGGGAAGCATATGATCTTTCTCTGGAAAATGGTGTGGAAATTGACCAGGCAGATAGGTTATTCTTCTTGCCAGCTCACTTATCCCTGGTGAGACCAGAGTTTGCAGGCAAGAATAATGCTAACTGTTGAAGACCAAGCATGCTAGTCCATAAGAATATGCATATGCAATGCATATTGGGAACTCAGGAGGACAGTGAGTAGGGCATACCAAAAAGTCCTCAGTATCTGACAAGGTAGAAGTGTTCTGTGACTTCCTGATCTGTTCTTAACACACATCTCCTGACTGCATACACTAAGGGTTTCACCATTTGCAGGGTCCTAACCCAAGCTGTAAGTTAGACAGGTGTCCAGAAAGTTGGAGCAGATTATGGAAGAAGGGCCTTGGGACCCAGCTGATGGCAGATAGCTGCTATGGAGACCAAAAAAGAATGAAAAAAAAAATAAAAGAACAAAAAATTACATGCTGACTAAGTAACAAAAACAGGCATATTCAGGAAACAAAGAATACTATAAAAATCAAGTTTTTTTTTTATTGCATGTTCAGTCTGATACATTTCACTAGTCCAGGTCTCTGTAACAGTGTGCTGTAAACCTACATAAACATTGCAGACTTCTTTTAATTTTTCACTGAAACAGTCCCCAGCTTCTTCTTAGCTTCCCATATTGGAATTAGTGGAATGAGTTAACAGCCAGGCAGAGTAGAACTCTTGCATCATTTTCCCTCTGCAGTTTTCCTCATAGTCATATCCTAGTCATTGATTATTACTTTTTTTCCAATCAAACTGCAAGACTTTCCACGCATTTAGCTTATAACTGAGCTGCTCCTTTTCTGCGGAGTTTTAACAGCCATGCCTAGGTCACACTGCAACCATTTTCTTTAAAAATGGCTGTAAACATTTATGCATATTAACAGCAAAAAGATTTTTACTCCAGTAACTCTACTGTGCTCTTTCAGAATGATAACAAACAAGAGCACTAGGCCCAACAACAACCTCTCCAGAAACACATTGTGTTAGTCTCGCTGATTATGAGACGTTTCTAAGCTTTGTACTGCTATTCATGTCTATCATTTTCTTTGGACCTCAACTCACTTACTATGATTTTGTTGCCTTAAGGATACAAATCTAATGTTTGCGCTTCCTGTGCTTGCATGCCCACACTTTTTTTATAATTATTGATGGATTCTTATTTTCCTTGCCTGTTTTCTGTGTTACTTCTATTATTAATTTTTCTCTTCCTGACATGGGTAAATGATTTTCTGTATTTAACACCACTCTTAAACACATCAAATATACTTTTCTTGAATTTTATTAAAGGTAAAACCATTAGGTACAGGTGCCTATCTTCAGGAGTGAACTGGTATCACTGGTTTGGCTAAATGACATTCAATTAATATGCAGCTATAGACTGGGAAAATCAAACAGAGGACAGCATGATTAAGATGACGAGAAGCTCATAACCTTAATGCTTTGCGCTGTACTGCAGTTCACAGCACAGCACTTCTAAATAGACTTTTCTCACTCTTTCCTATCATCTGATCCCCTGCACTTGTAAATGATTCTGCAGCTCATCTTGTCTGCCTCTAGTATCTCTTCTTGCTGCTCAGTGTCCTTACAGCCCTCATATTATTACTGCCCATACCACATCTCATACTGACTTTTTCAAGCACTCTTGTTTTGTAATACAGCATGAAGATACCTGCTCCTCAAGTCACATTTAAAAGCACTTGCCTATATGGCTAATGCATGACTTTAAACCTCTGTGATGCTCCATCTTATGAAGTTGTTAATTTGCCATAAAAATTGATGCTCAGTGTTCAAACTATATGTCTTGCTTACATGTTTTTTCTTTCCAATAATGATGGCTCTTTGAAGGCTTTTTGGTCAAGTTCTGAACATTAGTCAAGCAACATGTCACTCTAAATATAAATTTCCCTGAGGCTTGGGTTTGCTGTCCTCAGAATTAGTTACAATAGTTAGGGCATATGCACAGTGGGTAGGGGACAGTTTAGCTACAATTTAAAAAAATGTCTGTAGCTTGCCTTTTCCATCTTCAGGACTTGAATGAATAGGTTTTGAAGATTCAGACTTTGGTGAACTAAATGAGATCCGTCTATAGAGTTGTGATTTTGTTAGGCATCAGACATTATTTGTGTAATATATGCAGTGTGTGTGTGTGTGTGTGTGTGTGTGTGTGTGTGTGTGTGTGTGTGTGTGTGTGTGTGTGTGTGTACATGTGTGTGTGTACATGTGTGTGTGTACGTCTGTGTGTGTACGTACATGCCAGGTCTTCCTTCCAAATGGAAATGAAATGTTGTAGTTGGACCAGCAGTTTGTCAGTGAATAAACACTTCATAAAAACATGCATGCCTATACATCTAAACAGTAGTTAAACTTGTTTTAATATACACACACAGTGGTATTTATTATTATGCTTAAATTCGACAACCACTGATTTAATTACCATGCATTATATTGAGACAAAAAACATACTTCCATGATTTAAACTCAGGCTCTGCAGGGGGACACCTCAACATTGCTACCTCCTCCTGACTCCTCACTTTTTTCTTTTTAGCATGTTTGAAATGCCATGGGATTAAATGCTATTCCATAAGAATGAGGTTTTGCTATTTGACGTGACTGTATTCAAGTTAACTAGGACAGATATATGCACTGGCTGATATTAATTTCATCTTTATATTGTATTGCCTCATGTGCTGTTTACTAACAAAGCTTTACTCTTGGGGATTGTGCTGTTTATTTTATTTTGAATCTGTCAACTGGAATAGAACACTGATCCCACTACAGTCTCAGTCTGGGGAAATCACAATAGGTATATGCTATTGTATACAGAGAAAATAACAAAATGCAATATATACACATGCATGCATACACACACACACACACACACACACACACACACACACACATACACACACACACACACACACACACACATATATATATATATATATCTATATCTATATCTATATATATATATATATATAGATTGATAGATATGCATATTATATATATATATATATATATATATATATATATATATATATATATATATATATATATATACAAAGTGAAAATAAAAGGAACATGTCAAGTCAGAATATTCAAGTATTTAACTGTAATAAATGAAATAAATGCTTAAAAACAAGTGCATTATCACCCGATAAGAGAGCACACATACTGAAGCTTATATTTAGGTATTTACTCATCTCCTAATAGAAGCCCCCACGGTGGTGGTGCTGCGGTAGCGTTGTCGCCTCACAGTAAGACGCTGTCCGGTTCGATTCTCAGATAGAGCATCTTCTGTGTGGAGACATGCGTGAATGGGCGTACGTTCGTTGAAGGTTGTGTGTCAGGCCTGGCAAGCCGGTACATAAAAAATCAACTGCCAATCATTAGCGGACCGGAGTTCCGCTGTGGCGACCCCTAACCAGGAAAAGCCGAAAGACACAAACAAACAAACTCATCTCCTAAAATAAGATACAGTAATGCAAGGCCCTTTTCTGTTAGAACCTGAGATGGTAGTTAAATTGACATGGTATAATTTGAAAATCACATCAAGGAATGTCCCTACTATTTATTAGAAAATTGCCATGCAATCTTTATAAAATGTACTTAAACCTCCACAGCAGCAGCAGCAAAAAAAAAAGAAAAAAAAAAAACCTCTTAATAAGGATCAATTTTTTTTGTTAAATGTGCAGCATCTAAGACACACTACCCCCTATAACATTACCCAGTAATATACTACAATTTTAACCCAAGTACCTGGTGCACTGCTGTAAGAACTATATGTAGTTACTGTCAATGCAGATGTCAGATACAGGAACTTTAGATACAGAACACTGAATAATGTAAATCAACAGAAGCAAAAACTGCTAAAACTGCAAGGTATTAACCTGACTCCACGGACCTGAGGAATGAAGCCCTTACAGTGACCCAGGTGATCACAGTTCAGTTAGCTGCCCTGCCATTGGAAGAGCCAGGCTGGGATGAGGTATAAAGGCTGGTTGCCCACTCACCACTACCAAGGAGAAGATGATGGTTGTGAGTGCTTGGGGCACATGGAGAAAAGCAATTTCCCTGATGGAGACCAGCAGAACAACATCTTGGGCTTCACAGAAGAGGACAGGGCTGCTAGTGGGATATTTCTCTTGGGAGAGTGATAGATGCCCAGTGTGGTCAGCTTGTTGCTTGTCTCCCCTTGGCTGCTTAGCCATGTATAAAAAAAAATTCAGTCATCCTCAACTCTAATTTTCTTACAGTGCTTTTACCAGAAAGGTGAAAAAACGATAACAATGAAATTTATAGTATGTGGATCTACTGACTCCCTACTACAAAGCCATCAGTTCTACTATGACTGTACTATGCTCTTCATGTTGATTACTGCTATAATAGCCTAAGCCATCATGGGTACATTATCCTAGTTTACTACATTTGGGAGGTGGAAGGACAAGAGTCTAGGAGCCCCTGGTGAATTTTCCTTGCAAAGCCAGATTTAGACCTAGAGAAGAAATCAGGCTTATAGTGCTTTGTGAAAGTATGTACAGAGGGCTAAGTTTTAGCTTCTAGAATACTTCTGAAATCCAACACTTTTCAAAAAGCCATAGATGAAACCAAGGCCCTGGTAAGCAGAGGCCCGACCTTGCCTGGAATAGTTTTGTTGTGGCGAGTATAACAAAAGGTAATAGCCTTAGGCAACCATTTGGAAACAGTCTGTTCTGACACTGGTTATCCCTTCTTCATACCTTCACAACAAATAAATAATTGATCTGAAGATCTAAAAGATTTTGCTTTGTCAACATAGTACCTGAGTTATCTGTGGACATCCATGATATGAAATATCCTTTCACCTTTTGGGTTCAGGAAAGAAAACAGGCAGGTGGACAGATTGGCTTAAAGTAAAATTGAATACAACATTAGGCATAAAAGGATTACTTAATGTTTGGAAAATGAGATAGGGTTAACTCACTATAAGAGCTTGCAACTCAGATACCCTTCTTGCAGAGCTCAGAGCAATAAGTAAAACTGTTTTCCGTGTTAAAAACCTAAAGCTGGTCATTTAGCTCTTTCAAATGGAGCAAGTTTTAGCTTCTCTAGCACAAAATTAAGATCCCTAGAAGGTGCCAGCAGTTTTCTTGTAGGTGTATTGTGCAAAACTCATTCATGTGAGAATTCATTGAAAGAAGAGGATCCATGGGCAGATATGTTGTAATGGCCAATAAATGCACCTTGATAGACAAGTAAGAAAGGCCACATGATAGTAACTCACACAAATATTGTAAAATCAGAGAACAACTAAGCCAGATAGGGTGCTGGTTGTGTTGTTGGCACCAACTAGAAAATCTTTTCTTTTGGCCAATATATGATTTTCTAGTAGCAGGCTTTCTTGCCTCCATTAGTACCCACTGCATGTCCTCAGAAAACAGCTGTCTAAAAGGAATTGAGACCCTATAATCCAGGCAGTTAATTTAAGATGATTGGTGTCGGAGTGCATCAGGAAACTTGTGGTAATTGTCCATAGCCATTTCCAAAAGAAGCGAGAACCACAGCTGCCTGGGCTAGAAGGGAGTCACCATAATGATCTTAGGGGGTTCCTTCTGAGTTTTCATAAGCACCCTGGATATTAATGGAAAAGCATACATGAAAATTCCTCTCCAAGGAAAAGAAAAAGCATCTGTCTTCTGGGCCTTCTTGCATGGAGTCTTAGATCCAGAATCTTGTCTGCTGATTGTTCAGAGAGCAGACAAATAGATCTACTTGAGGAACTCCTCAAAGATGGATCAGATCTTGGAAGACCCCCCTAATCTAGTTTCTATTTGTGAGGGTCTGTCCTTGTATTGCTCAGCTTGTCTGTGAAGCAATATCCCAAGCTAACATGGCTAGTCTGAAGAGGGGATATTACATGGTTCCTCCTTACTTGTTGAAGTACCACATGACTGTGGCATTGTCTGTAACAACTTGAAGTGGCCCCAGTGACCAAAGGTGATTCAGAGAGTTGAGTACTTTGAACAGGGCAAGCATCTTTTTTATGTTTATGAGCTTGTATCTGGCTTTAGTGTCCCAGACACCTTGCACTTTTATCCTCCCTGAAACTGCTCCTAAAGCAAAATCCAAGGCATCTCTCATGACTGATTGCTTTAGACAGGGAGGGAAAAGAGGAGACCTGGATTTAGGGACAGCTGTTTTCTCCACCAAATGATTTCTGTTCTGACAAATCCCATCACTTGGATCTGAAAAGGCAAGGGGTGCTGGTACTAGAACCACAGAGACTTCAGATACCACCGTGTCTTACTCATGTGGAGCCTTGTCAGGGTAATCATGAAAATCACTGACGCCATGAGACCTAAAATCCTATGGTATTCCCTTGCAGTGACCAAAGGGGGCAAAAACTAAATCTATATTCAAAAGAGAATTTAAAAATCTCATTTTAACTTCATCTGAGAGGTTCTGCAATTGCAGCCATGAAACCTCCTCAAAACAGTACTAGTGGCTATAGCCCTTGAAGAAGTATCAATAGAGTCATACACACACTGTATAGAACAAGTAGTGACTTGAACAATAAAAGAAATGCAATTACTTAATGCAGATTTTCCTCACAAGAAGAAACTGCAGATAGAACATGCCTCATACTTCCTCAATTATTCAAGACAAACCTTAACATATGACCCTGACAATTTAAAATCCTGAAAATCAAAGTTGCAGAAGCAAACACTTTTTCCCATACCTATCAATAATCTTCCCTTCCTTATCAGAAAGAGTAGGATTGGGATTAACTATGTCTTAGCAGCAGAAGGCTTAACTAAAGTGATAGCTCATGATTAGATTTGGGGAGATTGAGGATCTTTATACATCGAATCCGTCTTTTTAAGGGCAACTGGCTGACTATGAGGAAAATTGCAAGCAGTGACACATGCACATCCTGCAAAGTGGACAGAACTGAAGGAATGAGTGTAGGTTCTGGAAATTCCTTCTGTAATAGCTCACAGTAGTTTCTTAGGGACTGAGAAATCTCAGTGTTCTCTCACTGAAAACACTGGCACATTCTAGAAACAGCCTCAAAGAAAGAGAGCCCCCCCCCCCATAAGGAGAGTCAGAAACTGAGCTCTCCTCTAAGTCTGAATTAGAAATCTAGGGAGAAAACCCTGTGTTTGTCCATTCATCCTCCTGTCCAGATTTAGAATCTTGAATCTTTTCATGAAAGGAGGTATTCCTCTTTCTTTAACCAAAAGCTATTTTACAAAAATGATCAGTAGCCTGAATTAAACCTTCCACCTGACCCAGTAAACTACTCCTGTCTAAGGAAATTGGAGAAGAAGTAGATTTCTTGTTTAGTCTTCTGTTTCTTTTTGACAGGGAAACTGGGACCAGCAGTGTTATTCACGGCAGCAGCAGCTTCCCCATTCTAACAAAACAAGGAAGCCTTCCTTGTTCACTCAACCAGGACCGACAAGAGTGGCTTTTCCTTCCCCTTTAAGGGGACTCTAACAATCCCAGTCCATCATGGCTGTAGCTACGCCAGAGGGATGTGGGGTAAAAGATTAGTGGTCTGAGGTAGAACAAATGGCCACAGCACAGTCACCTCTCTGTGGCTGAGGCAAATTGCTAGCCTGTTGTAATGGCAAAGCCTCTTATTGTTCCACGGTCGAGCTGAAAATGATGGCTCTTTCCCATGAAAAAACAAGCAGCAAATCCGGGTCTATATCACATGGTCGAACTGCAATAAGTCCGACCACGTGACTATCAAACCGGGAAGTTCGAAATGTAAAACATTCAAACACATAGAACAGCAATTTTTTTCCCAGGGAAAAAAAATTGCTGTTCTTTTGTAAAAACAAAAAAACACGTACATTTTAAACACATAGTAATGAGGGGAGCTGTGCCCCTACACCCCCTTACTTAAGTATACCAACTCCGAGATCGAACCACAGTGGAGGAAATAGCAAAGCCGCGAAAATGGCCCATCAAATTTTTTTCCCTGGGAAAAAATTCAGTGTTCCGCAGCTTTGCTATTTCCACTTTTCGAACTTCCCGGTTTGATATTCACGTAGTCGGAATTATTGCAGTTCGACTACGTGATATAGAGCCACAAATCCTGATAAAGACAAAAAGTCTTTATAAGTCACATTTTCACAAATACAGTAAAAAACATTTAAAATTACTCAGATTTAATAAGACAGCTCATACAAAGATTAAGCGCTTTCATAACCAATACTTCATCAGAATCAATAAAACAAACCAAACACCATCCTTAAATACCCCTCCCAATTAATGACATGGTTCGTTACACAATTCCCAACACTACAAAGCAATCAAGTCAATACTGCCCCATTAGTTAAAACCAAACCCTTCATACATTAAAAAAACAAAACAAAATATTTTTAGATCACTTCCAAGAAACTCTGCATGTGTATATATAATTTTTTTTAAACTACATAAGATTTGAGTTTTAGCATACTAGATACTGACATCCCTTCAGTGAGACCGGGGTTGGGGGGGGGGGGGGTAGCATTGAATCTAATTTGCCAATGCAATTCCCTTTCTTCCAAGATGTTATCCCATGGTCCCTCCCTCAAGTCCTGTAACACTTGTTCTAACACAAAAAAATGAAAATGTGTTCTGGGTACTCTATAGTGTGCTTAGCCAAAGCATTTCTATAATTATGTTTTAACATATCTTCTCTATGCTCATATATATGCTCCTTAAATTTTCCTTTGGTCTTGCTCACATAGTAGCCCTTACATACTTGGTACATAGCCACATGCACCACCCCAGTGCTGTTACAATTGCTAAAATGTTTTGGCCTAATAGATAGATGGTTAATTTGAATATGGTCACCCTCCAAGATATCTTTATACTGTTTGCAAAGGCCACATTTTTAAGCATCAGCCCTCCTATAGCTATGTCCATATTCACAATGATTGGAGGCATATTCTAAAAAATTTTTTACAGGCTTACCTTTTCTATAGACCACCATTGGACATTTTCCAACTTTGTCCACCATTTCTTTAAAAAGAGAAAAGATCTGCTAAATGTTGGCCAATATGCCTCTAATCTGGGTGGCTTGGTTACAAAACTCTGTAATAAAAGCCTATTTCATTTTTAATGCATTACTGTGCCCCCCTGTGGCCAATTGAGATAAGGAGGAATATGAAGAGCAATTTAAGGGGACAATTTCCCCTGTGAGTCTTCGTTGTACAATACCATCGCAAACAGAAACAACAATATTCTCAGGATACCCCCCTCTTGAGGAACATATCCCTCAGTCTCTCACATTCATCAACCAGTTTGTCATGGGTAGAAACCATTCTGGCCACCCTGACATACTGTCCTTTAATAATTCATATTTACTGTTGAAGGGAGTGATTACTCTCAAAATGTAATAGACTATTACAATAGGAGGAGGGTTTCCTATAAATAGAACTAACCTACCTCTCCTCTTGATAGTCTTTAGAAATGGTAACATCTAGACAGTTCATGCATTCACTATCACAAAAGTACGTAGATCTAAGAAAGGATGTGGAAGAATTGATAAATTCCATAAAGCCATCAATCTCCCCCACTGGTCTATCCCATACAATTAATATATCATCCAAAAAACAGAGATATAGCTTCCAAGGCTTCACTTCAAAATGTTTAAACAGGAGGTGCCTTTCTCATTGTAGTAAGACAATATTTGCAAAAATGGGGGCACATGATGCCCCCATAACAACCAATTTCATTTGCCTGAAATACTGCCCTTTCAAAAAACGAAGTTATACTTCAAAACCAATTCCTTTCACAGGACCAACACATTAACAGTGTCATCACTGAAACTAGTAAATTCATATAATAAATCGTGGAACCACTCCAAACCCTGTTTGTGTGGAATCGTGTTAAAAAGTTCAAGTCACATCTATAGTCAAAACCACACAATTTTTTGAAAACTTTAAATCCTTCATTTTAAGTAAAAAAAAATCTCACAAATCTTTGCAGATATGTTCAAAAGGCTCCAAATAATTTTTTAACAAGGTGTCTACATATGTGCCAAGGAGGTGGGTTTTAGATTTCCTAGCATTAACTAATGATTAACATTAATCCTCATTGGAGGATCAGTGATGTTTGTGCTGACTAGTTTGTTTTAATCAGCTCAGCTCAAGCTGCCTGACAGCTTGGGTGTGTGGAAGGTGCTCTGAAGCTTTGGGAGCTGGCTGGCTGTTGTATCCTTGGCAGGATATAACCCATACAGTGAAGGCTACTACAGCAGTGATCAATATGATGAATATCTCCCTTTCCCCTGAAATTAACCACTTCGAAGAAAGTTGTCAATGTTTCTTACCATTGTATCCTCTCTACTACCTGTGCAATTTTAAAACCCTTTTCTATAGTATGCTGTTCAGCAACCCTAGAAATGTGTTAACACTGCTGTTTTGTTCCATTCTGTAATGCATTATATCTACTAGAGAGACCACAGTTATTCTGTGTTCATGTTACATTAAGTTATTCCTTAAAGTTCTCTTGTTTTGATTCTCTTGCCTTGACAGTGCAGCCTTTGTCATATTGATCTGCCGCGGTTTCTCTGTATATTTTATTGCTATAACATATGCACATTTTATAATTGCCTCTTGCCTGGGCCCTAGCTGAGAAAAGTCATTTTACCACTCAGCCTACCCATTTATAAAATAAAAGCATAAATAAAATACATTTTCAGAATCAGAATCAGAATCACATTTATTGGCCAAGTATGCACACATACAAGGAATTTGATTCTGGTTTCAGTGACTTTCCAAGTATGAATTATATAAATGACATACATAAAATTACTAAGAACAAGACAAGCGGCATACATGCAACTATTAAGAACAAGACAAAAAAGTAAATATATATATATATATATATATATATATATATATATATACATATATACACATACACACACACACACACACACACACACACACACACGTACATACAAGGTGCACTTTGTATGTATATGTCTATGTATATTTAGTTTTCTTGTTCTTAATAGTTTTATGTATGTCATTTATGTAATTCATACTTGGAGAGTCACTGAAACAGAAGTCAGATTCCTTGTATGTGTGCATACTTGGCCAATAAATGTGATTTGGATTCTTTTCAGTGTAATGTACAAATTTGCAATCTTTCAAAAGCAGACATGTGCTTTGATAAATTAAGCTTGACTGTATCTCACTTTGATGACGGAGTTCAGCAAAAAACATTTTCTTAGATGACAACTGCTTTTGCTTACTGGTGGAAAGTAATGTTTTCCATTCTCCTAATAGGTGGACAACAATGTCATTTTGTGAGGGTACTGTGTCAGTGTATTACTTTGCCCTTCTGTGCTGCCATGTGTTAGCTGATTCTGCTGTGTAACACCATACTCCAAAGTCACAACAGTTTTGGAACCCCCCCCCCCCCAACCCATCATATGGGCTAGAGGTGTGCAGGAGACAGAGGTAACTGTACACAATTTAGTAATGATTCCTGTTCTGCTGTACTCATGTAAACCATCGATGTACACCAAGAAGGTGTGTGATGCTCCTCCCCTCTGTAAACACTGTGCTGCATTTTATTCTGAAGCTCCATCGAGAAGGCTGCTTGCTGGATGTGTTTCATACAAATGGGGCTCAGTAAAACTTGCTTCAGGAAACATCTACAGCTTCCTTAAACTTAGCAAGACAAAGCAGAGAAAACAGACAACTAAAATTCAACTCAAAACAGGAAATAAAACTAACAAAAAAAAATTGGCGATGTAAGGTGGAAATGGCAAATTACTATTGTGTTACATCACACAGTAGAAGAAAACATTACACAAATATATTTGTCAGTGTCAAATGTATGGGTGCAGATAAAGTAGTGAGAAAAAATGGAAAACATACATTATTCAAACCTGACTGTTAAACTGAAGGTGAAGCTGTAATTTAGGTTTGAAATAAAAAATACTGTAGGCCGCACAAAAACCAACTGCTATGAAATGATATGAAGAAATTGCAGTGTGGTGCCAGGGAAAGTTGGACTGGAAGATTGAGGAGGGACTCTGGGAAATAACTAATGGTAGGCAGCTGTGGCTGGAAAAAATAGAAAAACAATTTTACATAGTAAAGGAACAGATGAAAAACTGCAAATTATGAAAGGAAAAGGCATATTCCTAATATTTGCAGTTGCCATCATCTTCCCACCTGTCGAATCATGCAACATTGTTACAAAATTCCATGACAAAAGATTAGTTCCACAGTTATGGCACACAAGCAGAGATAGAAAGCCAGGGAGCATGTCAGCTGGTTGTTTACAGCACAGGAATGCATTGTTCTTCAAGGCAAATTATATGAAACTGAGCTGTGTCAGAATAAGAGCTGTTTAAACATGCTGCTTTGATAAAATATGTGTGAAGAGTGCTGGATAGGTAGTTTTCTTGGTCCTATCCTGTTTCCTCCAACTGCATATAATTCACCCTTGAAATGTGATGATCTCAGAGCTGTAATACATGATTAGCAGAAAATGAGGGCTCTGAAGTTTCATTACACTTGCATTTGAGTACTTTTCAAAATCAGGACTTTTAAATAAATAAGCATAAATTCTACAAGCCTTTGTTTTGATCTGTGTCTCACACCAAAAATATATTCGAAACAGCTTACAGATATGTATATAAAGATGCCAGTGTTATAAAAGATCATTCACTGATCAAACTGCAGACTCAAAACTTTAATGAGTTTTATTTAGACCTAAATTTTCAGTTCATATGTGCCCCACATTTTGAAATACTTTGCTACCACTGTGTAGATCGAACACAAGAGGTGTGTCTAAAGCTGGTATAAAAAAATTTGTGAAGTGATACCCTGTGGTAAACATGCTGAAATTCTTAGCAAAAATAAAAAAGGGTCATGTTAACAAAATTTGTTAGAGATATCAGAAAAACTATAATTCTGTTGTCCTACTAAAATCACTCCACTGGATATCTCACTTCATGGTCATCTCAAAAAAGAATGATGCATTTAATCTTCAAAAGCAAGTGGTGCACTAGCTCCAGACAGCTGACTTACTCAGCTTAAACCCTTACTGTTGATAAGGCACTGCTGTGTTCCTTGCTGTTAACTTGGACAGATTACAGATAATCAACACTCACTATCTTCTTTTCTGTGTTGCTTACGCTGAAGTATAATCTTGCAAGATCTTCACTAAATTTCAATCATATTTTGCTTTGGGGTTTGTGCCGAAATTACTTTTGCCCATTACTGATCTTGCATGCACCACATCACATTCTTTGATGCCTGCTACTGGAGTCAGTGATTCAAAGATTCAAAGAAACTTTATTGTCATTAAGAGTGCTACCTAAACAAAATTTCACGTGTCAGCTCTTTTATAGGAGAAAACAAACACAAAAAGACAGACATGATAGGTATTAAAGAATAAACAATAACTACAGTACAAAACTAAATATCCAGGTAGCTGTTGCACATGCTTATACACTATTTATTACACTGGACAACACTGACTACTAGATACTTAACACATGAAAAGAAAAGTACACTATACACAGAGGTGAGATTGGGTGATATCGCACATAAGGAAGTTATTGGAATTGCACTTGAATGGGAATATATTAATTTTAGTATGAAATAAGTAGAATTACTGCATGAAAAAAGGAAGAAGAATGAGAGCGTACGAATCTATTACAGTTTTGATAAATCCAGATTCATGTCTGCATTAATGAGTCTTATTGCAGTTGGATAAAAACTGTTCATGCATCCGGAGGTCCTGCAGCAGATACTCCGTAACCTTTTACCAGAAGCAAGTTTAGTGAACCAACCACAAGCTGGATGAGAAGTGTCACTCAGTATTTTGTTGGACCTCTTTTTACATCTCAGGTCAAAGAGCTCCTGTAGGGTAGGAAGACTAGTGCCCACGATCTTAGAGCTCCTGTAAGGTAGGAAGACTAGTGCCCACGATCTTAGAGCTCCTGTAAGGTAGGAAGACTAGTGCCCACGATCTTAGAGCTCCTGTAAGGTAGGAAGACTAGTGCCCATGATCTTAGGGCTCCTGTAAGGTAGGAAGACTAGTGCCCACGATCTTAGAGCTCCTGTAAGGTAGGAAGACTAGTGCCCACGATCTTAGAGCTCCTGTAAGGTAGGAAGACTAGTGCCCACGATCTTAGAGCTCCTGTAAGGTAGGAAGACTAGTGCCCACGATCTTAGAGCTCCTGTAAGGTAGGAAGACTAGTGCCCACGATCTTAGAGCTCCTTTAAGGTAGGAAGACTAGTGCCCACGATCTTAGAGCTCCTGTAAGGTAGGAAGACTAGTGCCCACAATCTTAGAGCTCCTGTGAGGTAGGAAGACTAGTGCCCACGATTGTTTCTGCTGTTCTTATTATTCTTTGCAGCTTCTTCCTTTTGGCCATTGTGCTGTTACCGAACCGTACAGTGCAGTTGTTGGTGATAAATGATCTCTATGCCTATTCTGTAGATGGTATTTAAAGCATTCATAGAGAGCTTTGCTTTTCTCAGCCTTCTTAGGAAGTGTAGTCTCTGGTGGGCTTTTTCAATTAGCTGGCCTGTGTTTGTACTCCAAGAAAGGTCCTCTGATATATGCACTCCCAGGAACTTTGTAGCTTGGACTCTCTCCACTTCTTCACCGTTGATCTTGAGAGGCAGGTGCATGGCAGAGTTTTTTCTGAAGTCAATAATGATTTCCTTTGTTTTATTGACATTCAGGTTCAAATTGTTATTATTGCACCATTCAGTCAGGGAATTGACCTCATTCCTATACCCACTTTCGTCATCACCACTTATGAGTCCCACCACTGTGGTGTCATCTGCGAATATGATGCTGTGGTTGTTGTTAGGTTTCACATAGCAGTTATGGTAAGGATTGAGAACAGTAGAGGACTCAGCACACAACCCTGGGGTACTCCTTTGTTGATTGTAATACTCCCTGAAGTGTTGTTACCAGTACAGGTCCTTTGTGGTCTTTTAGTCAGGAAATTGAGGAGCCAGTTGCACAGCCCTTTATTTATGCCAAGGTTGATTAGCTTTTCTATAAATTGCATTGGAATCACTGTACTGAATGCCAAGCTGAAATCTATGAACAACAGCCTAGCATAGTTGTTCTTCTCTTCAAGATGCTCCAATGTGAGGTGAAGTGCCACTGAAATGGCATCAGCAGTTGATCTGTTTGCCCTGTAGGCAAACTGCAGTGGGTCAAAGGATTGGGGTAGTACTGCAGTCAAATGACTTTTAACCAGTCTTGCGAAGCATTTCATTACATTTGATGTAAGGGCCACTGGCCTGTAATCATTTAGGCAGGTGGGGATAGTGCCCACGATCTTAGACTGTTGGTTTTGTCCCCACAGCTAGATTTGGGCAGAGGGATTATGTTGTTAACTTTGAAGCATGCTGGTACTTTTTCTGGACAAGCGAGGTATTGAAGGTGTCCATCAGGACTATGCTGAGTTGGTCTGCACAACCTTTCAATACTTTCGCCAGAATGTTATCAGGGCCAGCAGCCTTTCTGCAGTTCACTTTTCTTGGTTCCTTACATCCACACCACTGAAGTTAAGTACTGCCTTCTTTTGGTCATTGAGAAGCTTTACAGCCTCCCGTGGGAGGCTGTTATAAGTAAGTTGCTCTTACAAAGCCATTTTCTTTGTTTTATCTGTTAGTCAATAACCACTGCTTGTACATACATAGTGCATTTGGAATGTTTTAAGTTCTTTTAGCTGTGCCTATATCCCTCAGCTTCTATGCTTAACAATTGCAGATAAATCCAAAAATAAAATAGATCAAAATCAGGGGCAGTTTTAAATATCGCTCAAAACATTCACGAAGGACAGAGCAACAATTTGAGGCAAAGTTAGGCAAAATCCGAGACATTCGGAAAATGAGGGACAGTTGAGCAGTATGGCTGTGCCTTCCTGGTGCACATCCATGGTTTACATGAGTACAGCAGAGGAGGAATCATTAGTGAGTTGTTGATTCTCACTTTGGTTTTCAAAGAAATCTAGCTGTGGGGACAAAACCAACAGTAAAGTCTGGAAAAGGAAGGTGATGCCCATTTGATTCTGGTATTGCTGGGAATGCAGTGGTGACATGCTTAATATCTTTGTGCCCAGAAATGTCAAAACGTTGATAAATTCTAGCACTGCACCTTCCAATAGCAGCTGCTGTTTTTATTTAAGGCAGTTTGGGCATGCAGTTTTGATTCTGTGAAAATGACAGAATCATTCACAGGCTACATTTGTGAGTCTGCAGTTGCCAACGTTTATGTGCTGTGTTTGAAGAGAGTTTAAGTATTCAGTCCACAGAAAAGTTTTAAAGTATTGATGCTGTTAAACATTTGTAATATAGACCCTTCTCACACTGATGAAGTGTAACTGCAAGTTACCTGTTTTAACTAACGTTGTGCCTGAATCAAGTGTCTCTAGAACATTGAAAATTTTACACATCTGAACTAAGCCTGTGGTATATCAACAGTTTTAGGCTTGATCAGCAATGCCATAGAAAAATAACTTTCGAACATGAGATATTAATTTAAATGAAGATGATGGTGCTAGGAGGCAGTGCTAAAATGTAAGATACAGATGGACTATTTTCAGATTCAAGCACACTAGATGTAAGACAAATAGGGAGACGCTGGAGAAAGGGGAAGAAAAAAGAAACAAGGAGGAATGAGATGTGATAATGTTTTGTCTGAAAGTGTTGAAATTTGTAGGTAATGGCTTCTAGAATTAATTTATGGGGTACCACCCATTCATGTAAGTGAAGTTTGAATATTGCTGTAATGTATAGAGGAAGCTTGTTTCATCTGTGAGAGAAGTGATGGGTAATGGATGTATCACTGAACTGGGATTTGCTGACACTTTGTAGTAGTAACAGCTGACATTTAGAAAGGGGATTAACTGAAGAAAAGACAATCACAGAGGACATTGTTAGGCATAGCTTGGAATATAATAAACTGATAACCTCACAGGAAAATGTTTTCATTCTATCCAAGTAACAGGAGATCTTTAAACCTTAGATTATTAAGCAATAACCCATAAGTGGGTGTGGGTATATCAGGATTTACCCACAGTTGGTGTGGTTTGATTATGAGGGTGAAGCTGATTAAACAAAGCCGACCGTGGGTAAATCCTGAGATACTCACACCCACAAATGGGTTATTGCTATTATACAATGACATTATTTCAAAAAGAAATTGCTTACCTTTCTTAAATAATGTCTTTGTATAACAGCGTCGTAGTGTCCCTCTGCATTGTTTCCTGATGCACTGCACATGCGTATGCTCCCACGCATGCACAGTACATCGATGCTGCTGAACACAGGCAACAGAGAAAAGACAATCTTCATTGCTGTTTTTAGCATGCATTTGTTGAAGGATACGAGGGTTAGATTTGAAATGTTTTTCATTATTTAATGATTTCAGAGTAAAACTATAAGGCAAAAATTTACACATTCTGCGACGATCTGGGCAGTTGAGAGATATGAGATTCTGCTGAAATTTGAGGAGGGACAACGCAGAAAGAGAAGGAAAATCAGGTATGTTTCTGTTTATTTTTAAGAAAGTACCGGATTTTTCTTCTGTATTGCACTGTCTCTCTGCAGCATATTCCAATAGAAAGTCTAGCCATTGAATGCTACTTTAGCAGCCAGACTTTTTTCTTTTAGTATATGCTCGATTTACAACAGGCACACTGGTTAGGCTGTCAGATCAGCATGCTCCCATCATTGTATACTCTTGTTTATAAAACGCCTTTATCTTTATAGTTAGGAGAGTTGTTAGAGCTGTAAATGATGAATGGAGCATTATATTTTATGATGGGGCAAATGAGGTTAAAGCAAAGGAAAAATAAGATGGACTGTTTTTTGCATACAAAAGCATCACATATAGGATGAGAGAAATAGATGCATTTTCTGACAATACTGGAGATATGCTGATTTAAGTTTCAAAATCCTGGCTCAAAGTGTCACTCTTAAAATAAGTTCCATTTACATACTACTGTGCAGGAGCATTAATTTTACTAAATTTCTTTTCTCCAAGTCTTTTGGATTTCTAATACCATGACAGGAATGGATCCCATTCCTAAGTCAAAGTATGATTACATTTCATGAAATTAGTACTGTTTCAGTCTTTGATTTTAGCCAGAAGTATTCTTAGCAGCACCCACAATGTACCCATAATGACTCCTTCTGCAGTTTGCATGGAGTTACATGCATTGGTAACATATCTAAGTACGATTGTAAATTCTTTTTTATAAGACCCATTGATCCTACTACTATTGGAACTGTCTTGGTATCCTTCATCCACATTGCCCTCAGGGCTGCCTATAAATCCTGGCATTTTATGACTTTATGACTCTCTGAACATAAGACAATGTAGTCACTGGGTGTAGCAATTTCACTGATCAATGCTACTTTTGTCTTCTTTTCATGGACTACTTTATCTGGTTTTCTCACATCTATTTTTGAACTGTTAGTAATAGATGATCTCATGTGATATAGACTTCATCATTTTCTATAATGCTTTGTTGATCATGTTTCCAATGCATCTCAGCTACTTCAATATTATAATGTTTGCACAGTCCCCAATGCAACAATCAACATTGCTATGCCTTTCAGTATACAGTCCTTCTGCCATTAGTATATCACAACCAACAACAAGGTGTGCGACTGTTTCCAATTCTGTTTTACAAAACCTACATTTGTGTGTTTCTCCCACATGTTCAATGGACTTTGTAAACCAATGTGTATGTAAGTCCACTATCTAGGGCCGCAGATATTAACCTTTTGTCTTTTGCTTTAAACTCACCTCTCCTTAACCATTCCTGCATTCGACCCTGATCAACATGAGGTTGTTCCAAGAGTTTTTTATACTTGCAACTATATTTATGGATTTCCGCATTTCTTGTCTTCTCATCTGATCCTTCACATTATATTCTTTTTTTTGTTTGTTTGTTTTTTTGGCATATTCAGTTGCTGCCTGATTTTTAACTACTTCTGGTTTGATTTCCATTCCCACTTGACACTGATATGCTTTTGCTAAACTATGCAGGGAAGTTATCTTAGACTTATCCTCCTCGTGTTTTAAAACTTTCACTACATTTGATTCTTGTGAGGTCATCAAATATGAATGCAGTCCTATGATTGCAGATCAATACATGTAATCAATTTTGACGAGACCCATACCTCCTTCAGAACGGAGACTATATAGTCTTGGTATATGCTGATTTTTATAAATCATTTGATGAGCATGAAGCATCCTTCTTGTTTTCCTGTCCAAATGATCCAACACCTTTTGAGGCCATTCATAGGGCTGTTAACTTTCCATTCTTTCATTGCCGGACAATAAGCCACACCCTCTGCATAAAAAACACTCCCCTTGTCTCAGGGTAGCCACAATCCTTTTAACAAGCAACTGCCGGGAGCACCAATTTTTAAATGACATGTACAGTGACTGCATGTGCAACCATGCTATGGAGTCTTAGGTAAACTGTTCCATGGCACTCCCTACCTCCCTATCTATTGTCACCATGGCACACACCTCAGTCATTCCCAGTTTTCTTTCCATCCTTGCTTACTCAAATTATCCCGAGTATTTTTGCTTTGTTTTCTGTATTACTTCTCATTTTTTTCATACATCCTTTTGACACATCCTAACTGGCCATGACTGTATTTTGATAACTGTGTAGAAAGAATTTAATTAAGCTGTTAATCTGGGTGCTGCAAGCTATCCAGAAGCTATAGGATTTTCAATGCTGTAATGTGCATTTTGGAGTTCTTTTCCCACACAGCTTCAGTCCAGTGATGGACTGAACACAAAATCATGACTAAGAGAAAGCAATAAAGTAATTTTTTCTTTCACGGAAAAATAGGTTATGTCCAAGGCTTAAGGTTCTAGGCTGATGACAAAATAATTATCAATAAACTGGGTAGTAGTTACCTATAAACTAAACAGAAAATGCTTGTGAGGGCACATGAATCATATCTAGGATGACTGCCTTCCTCCCTAGCCAGAAACCTGGGATTCATTAAAGCCCACATTAAGTGTACACTGTTCTGAGTGAACATACAACACAAACATAACTCCCACCTTCTTCCTCCTAATTTTAGTTTTCCTTCTGATTTTCATGCAGCTTTAAATACCGAGGGGGATTCATAAAGGTTACCACAAAGTGTAGACTACTTGTACACAGTGTAATCTTTCTGAGTGACTAGAAAGTGCAAAAAATATGATAGGGATGTTCATGAATACAGATCGTGTACACTTAGTGTAGGTATTATTGAATCTGGCCCAGATACTTTCTGTGTAACCCTTAGGCATTAAACTGGGATGAAAGAGAAATGCAAATGGCCATAGTCATACATTTCAAGTTGCTGCTGTCATACATCTACACGTCTCCTCAAACCTACTCCCAAAATATAAACACTGTCTGTGTGTCCCTTTGAAGTCAAACTACGATGAAAGTAAAAGAACAAATAGATCATTACATATATTAACCCAGTGATGTCAGCCATATGTATGCAGCATGTCTGTTTTCCCCCTACCCTCACAAGGTAGCCACATGTATGTACAGGCCACTTTAATTGTGAAGAATGCATATACATCCAGTTTCAAGTTTGACAATTTTGAAGAGAGTGAAGAAAATAATGCTTGCAGTAATTCTTTATGACTTGCTGCTCCTATGCAGTGTACTGCCCTCTGTGCACACCTCTGAGGTGTGATTTTAAGAAAAGTTAAAGAAATAATGACCATACTACCCCCAACACTCGCACAAACTACAATGTACTTTTATGCAGACATCAGAATTTGACTGACAGGAAAATTAAAGAAATAATGATGACAGAATCCCCAGCCACCACACAAAATATAGGAATCTCTGTGCCCCCCCCCCCCCTCACACACACACACACACACACATAGCATGCTTTCTACATGCAAATTGGAAGAATCTTGATTATCAATTCACCTACTGCATGTTTTTGGGGTGGTGGAAGAAACCAGAGCACCTGAATAAAACCCACACAGAGAGAAGGAGGACATGCAGACATCATAATGCCAAGAATTCAGACTGGGAGACAAGCCTCAGTGTGGGATAGAACTACTATTATACCATGACCCCCCATTAATATTCCAAAACGTGCATGCTGATTGGCCAGCGTGCACGTTGTAAATCGGCTTCACCCTCGGGACCAAACCACGCCAACCGTGGGTAAATCCCGCATTACCCACACCCAGGCGTGGGTTATTGCTATATTCACTGTGGTACTCTACCAATGATATAATCCTTTTCCACGCATCCTAACTAGACCACCAAAGAGAGAGATTTATTGTATGCAGTGTCAATGTTTAACTATTGCCAACATTTTGCCCTTATATACATTTACATTTACTGCAATACCCCACCAACACACACACACACACACACACACACACACACACACACACACACACACACACACACACACACACACACACACACACCAAGCCAGATTAAAAAATATGCATATTGGAAATCTAAGTAAAACTGAATATTCTAGGAAACATACTTCAGAAATGTGTTAACTCTGAATGATTCAAAACATCTTTCAAGTACTTAACCATAATTGGATTCCTGAATTCCTGACAAGTGGCGACATTAGACCCATTCAATCACTTCAAAACTGTAAGTTAGGACAGGAAGAGCAAATTGCTTTATAGCTTGCACTTGTTTCTAGATGCCAACTCTGTTTTCAGTATAACTTTTAGTCTTCTAAAATATTCCTTACTAAGTTGTATTTGCATTTGTTCATGTTTTATTGTTGATCCTTCATCAATTACCAAATATTTATATACTGCCTATTGCTTAAATACTTGTATATCACGTTCCTGTCCCAGGCTGATGTTTTCATGGTGCAGCAGCTTTCCTGCTTTAAAGGTTGCTTTTGCACATTTATCAAGTCCAAATGTCATTCTTATATCATCTAAAAAAGTTTTGATCACTTATAGTTGTGCTTTCAATTTCTCTTCTGATGAACTATAAAGTTTTAAATCATCCACAAAAAGAAGATATTAGGTCTTTACAAGTTGTTGTTTGCTGGGAGCAAAATTGTAGCTATGACCTAATCTGTTAAGTAGACAGCTTAATGGGGTAAGGGTAAGACAAAAGAGCAGCTGTGACAACTAGTCACCCTGGAATATCCCTCTATGAATTGTTATCTATGGAATAATAATTGGTCCTTTATCATGACTTAACTGCAAAGTGGTTTGCCACAGTTTTATGGTTGCTGTAATATAATCAGTGTAGGGTTTATCTTATACCTTTTTAAGCACTCTTTTATCCATGATAGTGAAATACCATCAAATTCCTTTTTGTAGTCTATCCATACCATACTTATAATCTTCCCCTTTTACAGTTCTCCATTATGACTTAACAACAAATGATCCATATGACTTTCTTTTGTTATTCTTTTGTTCTATTGCCATGACTGAGTTTTCTTCTAAATGACTATAAACTCTGTCAGCATCAATTCCAGTGTATACTTTATATGTCATTGGAAGGCAAGTTATTGGGTCTCTAGTTTTTAGGTTAGCTTACAGATTTGCTCTTAAGTAGGAGTATTGTTTTTAATGTTGTTAACCAGGTTGGTGTTTGTTCGGGGTGCACATATAAATTGTTCTTACTCATGGCTAAATCTTCATGTAAAGATGTTAGTACTTTTAGCCAGAAGTTAGGTACTGCATCTGGGCTTGGTATTTTCCAATTAGGAGCTTTTTTTAACTTTGTTTCAATCTCTCTGGCTGTTACTTCATCCCATTTCATATCCTGTACCTTTAAACTTCTTATTCTTTCTTTTACTTCTTCTATCAATCTCCATCGTTTTTATGTTACAACAGAATCTTCATAAATATTTATCCAAAATGTATGTATTTCTTCTTATTTTTTTGGGGGGGGATCAATTCCTTTTGCCTTATTTCCCAATTCCCTTTAAAACTTTTTTGAGTCATCAATAAATTGCTTATTTTGTACTTTTCCTTTATATTTATCTGCATATCTTCTAAGTTTTTCTGCCTGTGCTGATATTTTTAGTTTATTATTTGTGATAGTGCACAATAGATCCTGATCTGTTCTGACACTGTGCATTACATTTATCACATCTATCTTGTTAAGTATTTTTGTTGATCTGTTCCCTCTTTTATACTCTGATCCTGAGCTGTTCTGACACTGTGCATTACATTTATCACGTCTATTTTGTTAAGTATGTTTGTTGATCTGTTCACTCTTTTATACTTTTCTAACAGTGACACTTCTTGTCTTACCTGCTTTATAGTTTTCTCTTTTTGATACTTCCATGATAGCATTTGATTTCTCCCCTTCCTTTCCTTTACTACCCTGTGTTATTTTTTTGGTAAGACTTTATCTCTTATTAATTTAGCTGCACAGTAACATGTCCTATTTTCTTCTGTTATATCACATGAATCTCTACGAACAGTCCTAGTGTGCTCATTTGTTTTATCAAACTTTTAGCTTTTTGAGTTTTATTGACGTTCTGTAGTCTACTTCTTTCATTGATCTTAATATATTTAGCTAACTCTAATAAATCAAGCAACTCTTCTTTGCAGTTGGGGCTAGACCATGATTACTGTACCAGTTATTAGTGTGGTGAAGACCTTGTTGGAGTATTAGTGAAGATGCGGAGAGTTTAGAATGATTCCCAGCTTGCAGTTATTTGCAGATTTAGTTAGACAAAAAGTCTTAGTACTTCTATGTAATGCAGAGTAAACCGATTCTAAACTGGAGAGGAGCTAGGAGAGACCCTTTAGGCATGTCTCTAGTTATAGTTTGCTTTCGGGGGGGTTACCCTTTAGTCAGATCAAGTTTACTCTGTTTGTCACCAAATTCACAGTCCTATGAACTACAAAAGAGTATTTATTTGGGTTAGATTATTTGTGATGCAAGGGTGGGGAATGGTATCAACTGCTTTGGTTAAGTCCACATAAGCAGTATGGATAGGAAGACATTCATATGTGGTTCTGGTTACTGTTTTGATGAAGCTAACAATATTAAGGAGGCATGATTTAACACTGGCAAAACCAAACTGGGAAGGGTCTCAAATCTGCAAATGTTGTATGTTTTTATTAAGTAATTTTTACAACATGCACTGTTTGGCTCTAAATATAAGGCTAGTACTTATCTGGATCTGCACAGGGGCCACACTTATGGGGATAGATGACTATAGTATGTCACAGTTTACTATCACAGTCTTGAAGCCCACCATCTTGAAATTTGTAGACCATAGTATCATAAGACCAAAATGGAGCAGACCACAATATTGAACTTCTGGACTAGCCAGCCTGCATGAGCCATGTTAGCACTTGTACCTGGGTCCACACCCCTGCAGAACCCATGTTAGCACTTGTACCTGGGTCCACACCCCTGCAGAACCCATGTTAGCACTTGTACCTGGGACCACACCCCTGCAGAACCCATGTTAGCACTTGTACCTGGGTCCACACCCCTGCAGAACCCATGTTAGCACTTGTACCTGGGTCCACACCCCTGCAGAACCCATGTTAGCACTTGTACCTGGGTCCACGCCCCTGCAGAACCCATGCTAGCACTTGTTTCTTGGTTCACACTGCAAGGGGGTTTAGTATTCAAGATTTTTAGATATTGAAATATTCATTATTTTGGTGTTTTGATATTATGGTCCCAGGATTATGGGTTTCAAGACTATGTGTATTATTGCGGACTTTTACATCCATAGCTAAAAAGGTCTTGTGCTTGCTTTTAATGCTGGTGGGTATCTTGTGCTCATAGCTAGCCTTTATACTTTTCAAAGTATTTTTGGGTTCCTTACTAATTTGGTTAGATTTTGTTATATGAGCTGGAACTAAGCATGATTTATATAATGCAAGGAGCTTGTGTGCCTTCATATAATAAATGTTGATTCTATTTGTGCAACATATTGTATATATGATTTACTTATTGTTTTTACTTATGATAAAAGAGGATATTTTTGCATACACTGATTTAAAAGGTTATACAATTCCTTGTTTATGACTGGTTTGTCAGTTTACAGTGGTTCTGGGGGATTGGACCATGTATGTTTTTTGAAGTAGTCAAAAGTTTTGCTGAAGTCCTTAAATGCAGGCAGATTATTGTGACTAGGGTGGCTAATGCTGAAGCAAAAGGTGATGACCAAATGGTCTGATTTAACTAGGAAAATAAATACTTGGGGCAAAGAAAACAGCAGGGGAGTTTGTTAAGACAAGGTATAGGACGTTTGGGCCACTAGTAAGAAAAGTAACTATTTTATCCAGGCATTTGGAGTTGATAACTTCAGACAGACCTTGGCTTACCATCTGTTGGATGAGTATGCGGACCAGTTGAGATATTGATAATTAAAATCTCCTAATAAGTACGTGTTTGGCTTGATTCCAGTTGTGGCAGCATGTTTAGGCATTTGATATGCTCCTCTGGGGACATAGAAGACGGCCTATAATGACCAATAAAGTAAATATTTATTTTATTTAGAGTGATATGGACCTGTACTAAAGTAAGGTTGTATTCATTAGGGATAAGGTGTGAGGTTATGAGATGTCTAACAAATATGGATATGCCATCCTCACCCCCCTATTAGTTGCCCTATCTAAGTGACAGGCACTCCACAACAGAAGGGATGTTTTAAGGGCTGGTGCCAGTTTTCAGTAGATATGCAATCATGTATGCTCTCCAGCTAAAGGAAAGTTTTCACATCAGATACTTTGCCTTTGAGGCTTCTTGTGTTGAACAAGGTCATCCTGAAACTTTATAGAGTGGAAATTGTTTGGTAAAAATGTCTAGTAATTTCACTTTGTCTAAAAAATGCATTATAGGGGTGGCAAAGAAGTTTGCTGTATGTGAAATCCCTCAAAAGACAGGAGCAAACAATCCCTTTCAAAGCAGGAAATACTGTCTACTATGTCCTCCCAAGGCGGCTACAAACTGGATCCCTATAATGACACAACTTGCATAGCTAGTCATTGAAGCCAGCGGGGGTTGATTTGTACTTAAATAACATTCATGGTGAGGGCAGATTACTGCTCAACACTACTGAGTTCCTCTTCTTACAAATATACAAAGAGAGCTCCACCATGTCTTCCCCCAAGGTGTACTGCTTAACATCATATATCCCAGCATGAATAATGACAAGGTTAAACTGATATTGTACATATTTCAAGGCATGGAGGGCCCTACTGACATCTCTATTTCTATCAGACGAGAGACAACCAGTGGAGAGCCTGCCTTTGTCAGCTTGATGAGTACAGATTCTGCATGCCTGACAATTAATTCTTGAACATTTCTTGCATTATCTGTTTCAGCTGAAGACTTTACCTCCTTTAAGGGCACTGCCATCTTAGCTTGTTGTGGTGGTGGTGCCATATCATCTGTCGTGCAGTACTTGGGCGAGCCTTTTTGACTAATCCATCATACATGAGTTTATGTTTACTAAACAAGATCTGAGATATACCTCCAACGCCATCTCTTTTAAATGGATTTGTCTTAGATAATAATAGTGGCTTGTCAATAAACAAGAGGCAGTTGCTTCACTGCCTCAAGATACCCGAAGAGATTACATTAGCCAGGGAAACATAATTAATAGCCTGTGGCTCCATATCTGTTAGAATGATAAATAGGGTGAGGTATTGGCTGAAAAGGCTTGTTGTACTGGTAGTAATAGGTTAGTCATGTAGTGATACGTTAGTCACTTAGGTTGGTTTAGATACAGCACTGAATCATAGATAGAGTGCCTGCTGCTGCTGTAGTGGTCAGCTTAGGCTAGTGAGTGAGTGAAATTAAGACAGCGAAAGGGAAAGAGCATGACTAAACTTATATTATAGTAACTCTAGGATTTACTCGTATATCAAATGGTGCGGGTATCAAAGTACAACCTAACAACGAGAGTAATAGTTGAATGATAATACCTGCTAAGTAAAAAAAAAAAAAAAAAAAAAAAAATCTCAGAGTTACGCAACAACAGCAAAGTAGCCAAAGATTTGGCACCAGCGCAAATAAATCACATCTGACAAGTGAGTGCCTGCAACAGGCACACTACATAACAACTAGAGACAGTAGGTGGATAATGAGGGGCACCAGCTAAATATTGAGACAGACAATGAGCAGTCAACAGTAAGTATTACAAAATAATTCAGTTAATGAACACACACTGAGTATGAAACACTGTATCACAAAACAACAGCAAAGCAACCAATGAATAGGCAGCAGCAAAGTACTAAAAATGGGGTTCAATAAATAAAAAAGTTAACAAAGATCTGGTTTGGTTTATAAGGTAAAAAGTATTTACCAATGTACTGACCTCATGCTTAGCAATAAAATCAGTGAGATTAACAAGACAGGGAAATGGCAGTGAAATGTATAGAAATTTTGTAGGGTGTAGAGGTTGCCTACCAGCTGTAGACCACATACTTGACTGTTTATCATATAGGATTTACCCTGCTCAGTGGCAATACATGGAGTGCCACAAAGTGCTATACTGAGCAAACTGGATATTTTAACTCTGTAATACTCTACCCCCTGTAGAAATTAGCCAATGAAAATCAACACCTCCCTTGTAGAAGCCAGTCAATAAAAATCAGGCCCTCTGATTCTTCAGTGGAACCACAGTTCAGGTACCTAGCTTATAGAAGCATGTACTCTCACGAGAGGCTTGTACACAGCAGACCCAGTCCTAGGAAGTTACTAAACTCCTTGTAGATAAACCAAATAAGTTGAAACCCACAAGGAAAGGGCACTGTGATCTTCTCCACATTTTCTGTAGTCTCCTATTGTTTTCTCCAGACTGAGTGTTAGAGCACTGTCAGCAGATCAGAACTGGTACACTTACTTTTATAGAACTTTCCAGAGCTTATATCAGTGCTCACAGTCGAAAGCTGCAGAAAAGTCTACAGAAACAATAACTGCTTGTTATATTTACAGTATGGTCATTTTCAAGACCCAGCACTCAGTAAATACCTGATTACTGCATGCCCTGTCCTTCAATAAAGTCAGCTTATTCAATTAATTACTTAGTTCTGATGAATGATAACAATTTGTGCCTAATTATTCATGTTAGCATTTTATTAACAACAGGAACTAGATGAATTTCACACTAGTTTATACATTTTCTTATACCTTTTATATATAAATATATATATATATATATATATATATATATATATATATATATATATATATACATACACACATAGATATATACAGTGGATATAAAAACTTTACACATCCCTGTTAAAATGCAGGTTTTTGTGATATAAAAAATGAGACCTCAACAAATCATTTCAAAACCTTTCCCACCTTTAATGTGACCTTTAACCTGTACAATTCAATTGAAAAATAAACAGCTATCTTAGGGGAAAAAATATAAAAAATAAAAAACGTACAATACGCTGGTTGCATAAGTTTGCACACATTTAAACTAATACTTTGTTGTGCATGCACAAAGACAGGGCGCCCATTTGTGTTGCTGGTGACCCAAGCTCATGACTGGAATTGAGTCACTAGTAGGCTTAGCTAGGAGAGGAAATAGGATGAAGCAGCTGATGGTGATTCTTTTACATTGGGGTGAGGGTTGGAAAACAGCAAATCCAGTCCTTGGGAGGCTCAAGGATCTTGAAATGTCTCCCTGGAACAGATGCCACAACATCCAAATATTTCCATGCAGTTTGTCTCCGCAATCTGACCATTTCATCAAAGGTTGATCCACTCAGGAAAAAGGCTGAGCGGTCTGTAAAAGCTTCTGTAGATTCTTCTGTGGAGTAATCAATGATTCTCTGTATTATCTGCTTCTCTGCCTCATCATTTCAAGAACCCCCTCAAACTGGTGGTGGTGGGGGGCAGCATAATGTATGCCTTTTTCAACTTCTATATCTTGGGTAAGAGACTCTAAAGGTGAGTCTTCTTGCTTCAATTTGTACATATATTTACTACCAGTTCTGAGAGGCAATAGGTACAAGAATGATGAAGAGACTAGGTTAGGTCCAATACTCTAACAAGACCATGTGTGAGGCTTTTAGTCCCTCTATCTTGGATGGCTAGAAGCTCATGCAAGGAAACATCTGTGTCTGAGGCTATTGTAAGGAGTACAGACACCAAGGGAGGCACATGCAGAACTGTCTGTACTGAGGATATTGACACCAGTGTCTTTATAGAACTTGAGGCTGAGGGCTCCACCCTCAAATATCAAAGGCCTTCAGCATCAAGCTTGACACCAGTGAGCAGACCTCTGACATTGGGCCTGACCACACTATTAAGTCCAGGCCAGACACTGAGGTCCTCAAACCATCAGGCCTGAAGGCTGACCCCACTGAAATTGGCATCAGTGCCAACAGACCTGGTGTAAAGTTCGACCCATATGGACTGGCCCCTGGCCTGCAGACCAAATGACCCATCAATGTGCCAGTAGAATCAATGATGACGTCACAGCATTGATGGCAATGATGACATCAGAAGTGTCAACATGGAAGAAAGACTGTGATTTTAACATAAAGACTGCACTCAACACTGACTAGACTGCCAAAGTTAATGGCAGCATCTGAAGGATCAACTCTGACCTCATTCAGAATGGCACTGAAATGGTGGTTGGTGGGTAAAATCAGAAAGATAGTCACAAGAAAGGAATGAGTGAAAATGCATATCTAGTTCCCAAACAACAGAAGGGATAATGGCAGCAACCATTTTATTAAACTTAGTTAATATAGTTCCAGTGAAAGTAAAATAAAATAAAATAAAAACTGCTGCATTTGTATTTTTTCAGCTTCTGGTGGAGGTATAAAAACAGACCTGGATCTTGCTATACATGTTTTTTGAATTCAAACAATGAGATATCTGTTTGTGACAGACATTAAGCTAGCAGTCCTCACCAACCTAAGTGGCATCACATCAGAAGCACCTTTAATAAGTAATTTAGAAATGTGTTCAACAGATTGACAAGAATACACATTATCTCCCAATTTATGCACCAGTGTTTAAGGACCAAGACAGCTCTGTTCTTGTCAGCTTTATGCTTTTGCTTCTGTTTGTGAGATTCTCTCTCTCTGCAGTTAATGGCTTGTCCCTCGAGGTCAAGAGAATTGACTGAAAGAGGTCTTTGTGGTCAAAGCTTTCTTGGGGGTTGCTATCCCATTTCCCTTGTAAATGGCTTTAACTTCATTTTCTTTGTTCCTGAATGTATCAGGAAAGAAATCCTTACAAATCTCACCAGCAGCATCAACATGCTTGTCTACTAAACAATACAGACAAAGAGAGTGTTCACTCTGGCAATACTTATATGTCTTTACTATCTGTAATAACAGCAGCACAGGACAGTATCGACTTTAGGAAATAATAACAAAAAGTTTATGTAGATCAATAAATAGTATTCAATTTCTATGAAATAAATAAAAAGTATGGTTTTAGAAAAGGATGAGGCAAGCAAATGTCTTCACACATGGGAAGGGGGGTACACGGCAGTATAGCATCCAAAAGGGTGAAAACAGAATTACCTGGCTTGAAACATCAAGTTGTAGATAGTACATGGCCAAGCAAATAACCATTTACCAAAGCAATGTTAATTGAGAACAGCTATTAGCCTAGGAGATGTCAAATGTCAAGCTGCCTAATGCCCAATGGAATTAGTCTATCATTGATGAGGATGGACTTCCTCGTAGGAGATGATAATTTTACAGTACTTCTTGTTTTCAATAGAAATTAAGACTTCTCCTCAAAAAAGCCATTCGTATGTATAAAAGCTGAACAGAAACGAAAGGCATGTATGTCACCAGCTGCATGATAGAGGTGAAGAACAATAACAGAGTTCAAACTGTGCATGATACTATTATAATCCAGTCTGGGAAAACAAAATGATTAACAGCAGTATTATTTCATATTGGTCGAAGTTATCACGAAGGAAAGAGCGTCTTGAAAATTTCGAAAAGGTAATGCATACTTTTTTTTCCATTTGTAATCCTCGATTTTGTGTTAAACATGAAATTGTTAGAAATGGGTTTTAACAACGCTAACAGAGCAACGGAGTTATCTTACATAGTTCGTTTATTTGTTGTCTCGCCATGTTAAACCCATAGCGAATAGCGAGAAAGCAAAAAGAATGACGAAGAAGACAGTTTATAAATTTTTAAAAGTTAATGAGTTTGCGAGACAATGAAAAATAAGCAACGGAGATGTCTGCTGTTTATTTTAAATTGGTCTATGTTAAACTCATTCATTTAACATAGCATAAAAAAGAAAAAAAAAGCAACAGATCTGTTTTTTCTCAGTTTCTGATCAGTCGATGCTCTGCGCAGGCGACGAGTAGAGAGCACATCAGAACCGCCCAACTTGCCAGGGAAGGGACAGGCACAGGACATACAGATTATTTATGTTAAGAAAGTTCTTCTTTTCAAAAAATAAATCATGAATGTCAATAAGGATATATATATAACTGGGTGTGGGTGGTAATATACCTACACACGGTTGGCTGTTCGGGTCACCGGCACCAAACTCAACCATGGGGCAATTTAGCACATTACCCACACACCTGCGGCTATTGCTATAGGAACACCCAGAGTTTTGTTAAGCAATATGTCCAATGACTCAGCATTTTTATTGTGGTGCAAGTCACCCTTCAGAAATTATGATGCAAGTTACTGTACTGCCAGAAGAACTGGGACTGGCTTATAAAATATCTTGTCTGACGTACGCACTGGTTGAAAGAATAGCCTAATGCCCACCTGACTGTAGAATTTGCACCAGAAAATTCATGAGGCTATAGTGTGGATCTTCCACAGCAGCTATATACTCACAAAATTTTCTTAGCTCAAAGGACTGAGGACAAAATTAGGAGAAGAAATCTGTGGCAAGAAGGTGGTGAACAAAGGAAAAATGGGAATAATAATGTGGGAGTAGGTAAATTAAAAACAGTGAAAGCTCCAGTTTATAACCAATTAAGTCAGACTATGACTTCTTCTAGAGAGTCTCTTAAAGTAGGAATTTCCACTTTCCCCTTTCCCAAAGGTGCAACTACCCTAAAATTGATCATTTTACTCCTTCACGGGGTCATAAGTCTTAACCTCTTAGTGCAAGAAATCTGGACAAAGCCTAAAATAATGGAGGGACAAAGGCCCAAAATAGGGGCAGATGTTAAATATTTCTCTTATAAACTTGGAAAGTTGATATAATAACAGAATCTGTGTCAGCAAGCCTTTTCTAAAAGATATGAAGTATGAAACTCAAATGTACGCCGTTATTTAATGACGTTAGTCTTCAGGGATTTGCCAGAAAACCACACATTTTATGAGGAACAGAAGAAAAATATGAGGCGAAAATCTGGACATTAGAGAGCGCTATACGTGGGGAGCAGGTATTAAGAGAGAGAGAGAGAGAGAGAGAGAGAGATAGAGAGACTGATAGACAGACACTGAAATTCTTTCCAAATGCAAAAATGTGGGTTGTGATGAAAACTGTTGTTTTATATCAGGCCTTTTCATAATTACTCAAGATGTATTTTATTTGTGATATTTTCTGATAATTTTAATTACTCTAGTAAACTTGTCATAACAAACATTTTGAGATTTATTTCTTTAAAAATAGTTCTCTAACAATGAGGTATACCCAAATTCCCTGCAGTAGAGAAGTGGTCCTAAAACTAACTTCTCCTAACTTGAAATTAATATACTTAATTTGTAGGTTGAGACGGACTTTGCCTGACCCTCATCTCATTTGCACTTACTTTTAATAAGTAGGGTGGCACTTCTCAGTCAGACAATTAATAGTTACGAAACATGAGCTGTGGTTCGGAAAGGAATAATGCACTACACGATCCATTCTGTAGCCGACATGCTCAGTGCATTATGCCTGAACAACTCGGAGATCACTGTAGTGTGGTAAGAAGTTGTCAGTGCATAGTGCTACAGCAACCTAACTAGTGAAGGAGACATGCAAATAATTCGGTGTAGGGACACCATCATGAGCACTTCCCCAGGCATTTTAACAGGATTGGAATAACACGAAAGAGTTAATGAAAGAATAGCTTCTTTTGTGATACTTAGGGAGTAAAGTGAAAAAAATGTATGCGTTCTTTGATAGTGGACACCCATTGCTCATTATTCATTTACTTTAATTTGCTAACTAGGTAAGTGAACTGATCTGAGGTCCCTTTTCAGCAATGACATCAACCATAGGCAATACAAAGAAATAGCATGAGTGACAATACAGACATTGAAAAATGAAGTATAACAACAGTGAAGTGTGTAGAAAACTGGACATCCCAACATGTCAGTGTACAATATTAGGCTCCTAAGACTGACAGACATATTACTTTAGTATAGCATTACAACAGAACAAGAATCCATGAAATTGTTTAAGACAAATACATGCCTGTAAAATAGAGGCCGCAGTGGTGCAATGGTTAGCATTGTCGCCTCAAAGCTAGAGGCTCTCCCGTTCGATTCTCGGCTGGAGCGCCTTCTGTATGGAGTCTGCATGTCCTCCCCACGGTTGAGTGACACTTAAAGACATGCAGGTAGGTGCGTGCATGAGTGGGTGTGCCTTCTTTGAAGGTTGGGCATCAGGCTGGCAAATCGGCACTGTAAAAATCCACTGCCAATTATTAGTGGACTGGAGTTCCGCTGTTGCAAAAAAGCCAAAAGACAAAGCTGTAAAAATATATACAAGATTGATTGCTCCCCCATCCCTATTTCTCCCCAAGCAATCCTTTGTCAGAACTGGGGGTGTTAGAAATGCAGGGGATATATACTACAAAACCGTGTGTGTGTGTGTATGTGTGTGTGTGTGTGTGTGTGTGTGTGTGTGTGTGTGTGTGTGTGTGTGTGTGTGTGCATGCATGAAGGGGCAAGAGTGCATTTGGATATTTCTGTGAGTGTCAGTGGTATGTGTGTGTGTAGGGGCAAGAGTGCATTTGTCTGGATATTTCTGTGAGTGTGAATGGTGTGTGTGTGTGTGTGTGTGTGTGTGTGTGTGTGTGTGTGTGTGTGTGTGTGTGTGTGTGTGTGTGTGTGTGTGTGTGTGTGTAGAGGTATGAGTGCAGATATCTGTGCATTTGTGGCTGTCTGTATGTCTGTATAAATGTACATGAGCATCAGTATGTTTGTGTGTGTGTGTGTGTCTGTGTGTATGCTCTCTGGATGTCTGTGTTTGTGTGTGTAATGTGTGTGTAGAGGCATGAGTGCAGATATCTGTGCATTTGTGGCTGTCTGTATGTCTGTATAAATGTACATGAGCATCAGTATGTTTGTGTGTGTGTGTGTCTGTGTGTATGCTCTCTGGATGTCTGTGTTTGTGTGTGTAATGTGCTGTCTGGCTGTGTAAGAGTCTGTGAATGTTAGTATGTATTTGTATGTATGTGTGTGTGTGTGTGTGTGTGTGTGTGTGTGTGTGTGTGTGTGTGTTTGTAGGTGCCTATGGAGCTGTATTGCCTTGGTTGGTAGAGAGAACACTAACAGAGGGTAATTGTGATTTTTTTTTTCTTTTCAGAGACATAATAATGAACTGCACATGAGATCTAGCTTCATCATATCTATAAATTGCATTTATTCATCATTACACTGTTAAGTACTACTCTGTTGCCCATACAACACTGTTTGCAATATTTTAATGAATTTTGAATGGATCTGAATGCTAAAAAACTGAAAACACAGAAATGTACTTGACACAGATCTGATTCCTTTAAATGTAGCACATCTTCCCCAACTCTTACACCGAATCTCACTGAGCTACTCATAGTTTTGATGTTTTTATGGTCACATTACGAAAGATCCTAAAAATCTGTTTTGTCCAGTGTCTGCTATGGTATTACTGACATTTTAAAATTCCTGCAGCATGTATAGCACTTGCATGTTTTATGTACATGAGGTCAACTATTAATCGAATACTTTGCAGCAGCTCTTTGGCTGTTAGATTTTGTAGTGTACATATATGTATTATTTTTGCCACTCTGTCAAGTATACCCCATAACATACCTAGAAATCTACACCATACAGCTCACAGGCATTCAATGACTAAATATAACACATGCAGGAAATTAAATATGTGTGTGTATGTGTGTATGTGTGTGCATTCCCACCTGTATGGTACACTGAAAAAATGCGTGTTTAAATGATAATTTCTTCTCAGATATCACAATGTTAGTTTATGCTCAAAATACTTAAAAGCCAGTACCTGAGGAACTATATGCTGTACTATCTCTTCAGATTATGCATGCGGAATGAGAACTGCTCCCACAAGAACAATGCAACTCAAGGTCATAACAATATTGAACTATTTTTCAACAGGTATTAAATTTCTAAGTACAGAAATATCTTTTGCATCTGACAGTCCCTTTGAGCTAATAGTGTGCTAAGGTTAACATGGTGAAGACGTATTTGAGCCTCTCTCCCAGAATTAAATGAGAGAACTCTCAACAGAGTAAGGAATCATATAACTTAGTGCTATAAAGCACTGCAGTAATGCGTGATCTACTTGTATGCAATATACTGTATATTGATATTCTACCATCACAAATATAATGCAATGTGTATTGCAGAAGGATAGACTTTTGTTAGCAGTTTCATCTTTTAGTAAAATGTAGCCATAAAAATATTTTTATCTTTCACAGTAAAATATTTATTTATTTATTCATTTGTCTTTGTTGACCAGGAAAGTCCGATTGGGCATAGCCCATTTACAGTGGAGGCCTGGAGAGAAAAACTCTACCACAGTAGATTTATATTAATAAGTGAATTTCAGACAGGTCTCAAAACAAGTTACATTTCTCATGAAACAGCAAACATAAGTGCAAGACAGGTATATACAGTAAAGTATTTACATCACGTATAAGTCTATACAATTGTTCCAGCTGCAAAATCTTGCAGGAAGTAAATGGAATGATACTGCAGAAGGGAAACATTATTGTAAAGTAGTTTAGTGTTCTTTCATTTCAGTAAAGAAAGGTTTGCAAGAAGTTTAAGATATGTAAAGCTAATTACTTATGAAGGGAGATCTTAATACTGCATATGTGTTTTATTGTATAGGTTTGTAAAGATTTCAAGAGATATATTGAAGTAAGTTATAAAATTATGTTGAAGGGGAGATATTGGTCATGTATCGGAGGAGAGTGGCACTAGCATATGACAGAGAGCTTGGTATAGGATTGGTTCTATTGAAGCTGACTGTTCCAAACTGGTGTAGCTAGAAAGTTTATAACTTAGGTATACAGGAGATGCATAAGAGGGGCAGAGCAGTGCATAGGGGCAGTTAGAAAAAGAGCAAGATGAGAAGTGTTGTTTAAGGGGGGGGTGAAAAAGGATGTATTAATTCAAATACAGGAGGGAAAGTTGTTAAGGGTATAATCATTCAAGTACATGAGGGCAGAAATGTATGATAAACATTAAGAAGTTTGTGCTTTTACTAGAGGTCTCAACCTGGTGATGAAGGTGAGCATGACGAAGACCGGGTAAGGTATTGTTTCAGCTGGAATTTATAGCTTGGACATTTGTTAATCATTTTTGCTTGCAGAGGGATGGGGTTTCAGGGCTCGGAGATATAACAGGAGTATAGTGAGTCCCCTGATTAATTATTTGCTTTAGTAGTGCTTAGTAAAAATTTATCACAAAAGTCACTTGTGGGGGTGTACGGCAATAATATGTCTTTAATGCAGGACACTAGTAAGGAAAATATATCAGTCTGTATGCCATAAGTAGCTGAGAGTATGTTATGCAGTTGTTAAGCTCTAGCCAGTTTAGCTGCTTTAAGACTTTGCAGCGGTGAGCTCAGTGTGCAGTGTTGGTAGCAAATGTAGCTACTTTGTTGCAGCAGGAAGCTGGTTTGGACTGTAGTGTAGAACTTAGGTTTGTAAGGATAGGTGAGGCATAAAAGAGGGTTGGAAGGAAATAGGACGAGGCTAGGGTTTTCTTGCTGGGTCTGTAAGATACGGTTTTACCCTGTAAAAGCAGCCAAGTTTCTGGTGGTTCTTTTTAATTGCTTGAAGAATATGTATAACATCCAAACTTCACAGAGCAGAAACAGTCTGAAAGAAACCACCATGGCATTAAACCAAAATGTGCTTTTATTTCGATAAGCGCTTTCACAAACACTGTTGTTTCTTCAGATCTATAGCAGGGGGCTAGCCTACTGTACCCTCGTGTAGGGGCCAAGGTCTTCATACCAAAAAAAACTTGTGTATACCAACTCCACAGTTGAGCAACCATGGATGTAAGAGGATTCAGTAGAAGCAAAGAAATCACTGCTGGCAGATACTTTGAAACTGCATTTTTAGTGAGAGTCTATCAGTAACAGTGAGCGTGGAGATCAGTATTGGAGAGAATTAACTCATTCAGATGGATCCTCACTGATTTTATTCTTGATAAGTTGCAGGAAGCCATATGTATATATGTGCACGTGGGTGTATTTATATGCATATCAATGGTTCAATGGGTAGCAAATTGGTCTCTAATTCTGGAAGATCAGAAGGCTGTGTTTTCTATTTCTGCGCTATGTGCTTGGATTCATTTTTCTAGTAGTGACACAAATGCAGCAGATGGTGAGTGCTACACTCCTTCAGTTGTGATATTAAACCAAAGCCCAACAGCACTTCTTGAAAACAGGAGGGACAATTTCCTGGTACCCTGACCAAATTTCTTCCAAGTCTGTATGAATACCATGTTCCACTTCTCCAATATACACAGCTCCATAACTTTGCAAAAAAAACAAATCTTCAAAGACAAAAAAATCCTACTACACTAAGCTCCACTGCAACCACCCCCAAAACCCTAGGCTTTTTTGGAACTCCATAAACTCACTCTTACAGGCTCCAAAAATAACCCCTGTGCAGACCCACGTAAATCTGACCTCGAATTAGCCTCACTGTTCAACTCTTTCTTTATAGAGTCAATATCCGACCTAACGAAAACTTTTCCCAACAACGACCCATCTCTCCTACATTCCACATCATCTAAGTCCCCAAATAATTTCCCCTCTTTGTTTGAGCTTAAACCTGTCTTCACTAACTACATAAAAAGACTTCTATCCAAACTTAAACCCTGAGTCCAATGCACCTGACAACATCCCCTCTTCCTTTCTCAAGTCTGCTGCTAGTGGTATAGCTCTCCCAATTAGTATCCTTATTAATAGATCCATAAAGGAATCCTATGTCCCTAAACTCTGGCATTCCACCTTTATTCTTCCTCTCCACAAGGGAGGCAAAAACACTAATATTTCAAACTTCCGCCCAATAGCTCTTGTCTCTCCAATCTCCAAAATCCTAGAAAAATGCATCCACCTCCAACTTGTACACTTTCTGACTAAAAAACAACTTCTTACCCCTACCCAACATGGCTTCCGACCAGGACATAGCACCATAACAGCTCTACTCTCATTCATAGAAACTGTCAATCAAGCCCGAGATTCTGGGAACTTAGTATCCACGGTGCTCCTAGATCTTTCTAAAGCATTCAATACTGTTTCCCATAGGCACCTTCTAAGTCACCTCTCAAACTTAAATCTCTCCCAAAACCCTCCTTCCTGGTTCTCAAGCTATCTGTCAGATAGATCTCAGGCTGTGAAATGGAAAAAAGGCACCTCACCTTTCTTACCCACCCCTATTGGAGTACCACAGGGGTCCATCCTCGGACCAATGCTGTTTAATATCTTTATCAGTAACTTTCACTCTGCTATTCCTAATGCCAAAGTCATCCAATATGTAGATGACTCTAAACTTGTCTGCTCTGCCTCTAACCTCCCTGAACTCCTATTTAAAACTCAGACTGCCTTCTCAACTACTAAGATTTGGATGCTCCAAAGTCACCTTTCTCTCAATGCTAATAAATCTAAAATACTACTATTTACACCCTGAAAATCTTTTTCTTTTGATAAAAAAATCCTTCCAAGTCCTTAGCCAAAGCAACTCTCTGACTGAAGATGTTCTCTTTGCCAAATTACTCATTGTAACTATAGACGAACACCTCAAGTTCGACATCCATATTCAGCAAAATATAAAGAAAACCCACCAAAAACTAGTTATGCTATAACATAACAACCACTTCCTCTCTTCTTCTACCAGGCATACTTTGGCCTCCTCTTACCTTCTTCCCTCCCTTCTGTACGGGGCCCCGCTACTAACTTACCTATCCTCTTCCACCACTTCCAAACTTGAAAGCTGTTATAACAAAATTTCTAAATTTGCCACCAAAGCCAAACATTCCACTCACCACTGTGTTACCCTCCAATCCCTCAACTGGTTAGAATTCACAAATTACCTGGACTTTCTTCAGTCACTATATTACATACACTAATATTTAATCCAACCAAATGCCCAGCTCTAACTAACATCATTCCCCCATACACCCCAAATAGAACTCTCAGATCTGAACACCAAAACTTAATTACTGTCCGCAAACCTAAACTTCCTGCTGGACAACTTCCCCTCTCCTTCTCCTTAGGTAAGAAATGGAACTCTCTCCCTTCCACACTAAAGACAATGTCAAACAAACAACTTCAAAACTTAGCTTTACACCTATCTCTCCTCCAAATGGAAATGTAACTGCATTCTCCCTACCAACAACTCTTTAACAAAAGCCCCTGGGAGGGTATCCTCCTGAGTTCCTAAGCACCTTATAGCTGGCTATAACCTTCTATAGCTAATTCCAATACGATCGATCACACTCTGTAAATATTGCAAATAGCTTTTGACTTTAAGTGTGTGAATTGGTTAAAATCTATCTGCACGATATTTTTTCACTATGGGGAATATTGCTCACACTTTGTATTATTTGACATGTATTTGTACTTGTACTTTTATTTTTATTGGACTGCTATCTTTACTGTAATCTCTTTCATGGAGCTTTTCTCCTCGGGTCTCCACTGAAAACTGTCTCTCTGGGTCCTGTGGACTTCCCCAGTAATCAAACTGGAAATAAAATAAAATAAATAATGTTTAATATCCTAGAAAAATATGCTATGTCTAATATGATTAACCAGATCAAGGAAAAGTAAATGAATAAATAATATACATTTAATTTATATAGTTTTAATAATTAACAGTGGCCTGTTATTCATGCAAGGTTTACCCATGGTTGACATAATTTACTCATAAGGGCACAAAATCTTGAGTGTGTTAATGTAGGTGGAGTGGTAAACATTTAGTGACATACAGATTGAGCAACTGCTATTATATAATGCAGCTGTTGTAAACATTGTGCCTTACTTTTTCATGTAAATGCATTATAGAACTCTGAATTTATGTGCTGTTTCAGCCATAGCATTGTTGTTTGAGGGGCACTGTGTTTTGTTTTCATACGGTACTCATGTACGTTCTTCTACATATGGCAATGCATTTGTAGTACTAGTTAGTGTCTGTCTTATGGCACTCTTAAGGAAACAGTTAAATACATGTGATGGATGAAGTATCAGTTCATAAGAACGATTTTTCTTTCCTTATTTTATTCAGTATTTTATCTTATGCCTGACAAAATGCTACATGACCTTTAATGAATGTTTTATTGGTGTAAGTGGCTGGAAGTTCTGTGCACTGATATACTGAAAACTTAGCAGTGTTCTTAAAACTTAATCTGCTCAGTTTCTTGAGACCACTGAATAATTAAAATACATTTTTTCAAGCAGTTTTATATTTCATATATAGTCTACAACTCTCTTTCTTTAACCTTCAGAAATAAGTGTAAGTTGTAAAAGTGACCTACTCAACCTTTGTCTTTATCTGATCTTCCTGCTTTCCTAAACTTGATGTCTTATAGTCTTGGTTGCTCCATCATAAGCTTCATTATTAAAATAAGAAAAAATAAGAAAATACAGACAACTATGGCATGGGCTGTAGTCCAGATTTAAAAAAAAAACAGGAAATAAAAGTTGTACGCATACAAATTATTTTATTAATAATAAAGCAAATGGAAAACAAATTGAACCATTTACAAACAGAAGGATTATTAGGAGTTTGTAAATAAAACAAATGTCTTAATAAGCATACGTCTAGCCCCAAGTATTAAGGAACCTTACAGGCAGGCATTTTAAGCATTTGTGCTTGAGGTGGTGGAGCAGGAGTAAAATGGTGGCTAGAGGTAGTTTTCCCAGGAGTGGCCTTGCCTCTAGGCCTATGAGTATCATTCGTCTGAGGAAACGGTAGTCAGAAGAGAAGACATCTTTTTTTTTCTAGATTGGTAGTGCGAAAGACCACCTCAGACATTGGGGCCTACATCACAGTTCTGTACACAACCGAGGCAGAGACAACCCAAGGCTCGCAAGACGAAGAAGATTTCTGCACTATACTGGACTCTGAAAGGGTCTCAGTAGAGGCCTGCAAAGGTATTGAATCGGGAATCAGGGGCTGAGAAGGCACCTCAATGAATTCCAGAGAACTGACGACCTGCTTAGTGGTAGAGTTGTTGGAAGGCTTAGCCTTGTGTGGTCTGTCTCTATCTTTATCCATACATTTTTTCAGAATGTCTACGGATTGATTGCTGATGGATGCCATTTTGGCTATAATAAAAACTCTATGATGAATGGTTCTTGCGTTAAAGAGGGCACAGAACCAGCAATGGGGGATGTCGTGGTCTGGGGCTAAACAAGTGATGCAGTATGAATGGAAGTCTCGGTGTGGTATTTGCTTTCCACAGGTGAGACAATTTTTAACTTTTTCGGACATCGGTTAGTGCAAGAAAAAAGGATCCCCAATGGGTACTTAGCTTTAGATGTTTTCAGTTGTAATTCAAACTCTGGCAGTGACAGACCGGCACACTTGCAAACTGCTTCTGCTACTGGGTCCACGGCAATAAAGAATGGGGTAATGGCATCGGATGCATTCCTTCATAGCACTGATGACCTGACGTCAGACAGCAAGCGACAGCAGCCAACGCAGAAAAACATTGACTCTGGTATTCAGGCCAGCCAAGGGCTTCCACAGCAGAGATAACCCACAGGTGACGACTGCAACAGTGAAACACAAATAACATCTATAGTTGCGGTAATTAAGAAAGGGTAGATGCTATGGAACAGGGAGGGAAAATGAAACAAGAATCTTCTCCCCATCTGCAACATGTTAGAAGTTGTACAGCAATTAGTGTAATCCTCCAGGATGAGTACTGGAAATGAATAATGTTAAAATCTTGTCTTGTATTATATTGCATTATATTGCAGCAAAGGAATAAATAAAATGCAGATAACCAAAGTATATTTATCAAAGCTTGTTAGTTTTGTAAAAAAATAAAAAATAAATAATTAAATTAAATAATAAATAAATATTAATGAAAAACTTGCAGGGGCATCCACTGCATGCACCATCTGAGGTACTTATAAATACTAAATCAATAATTGTACAATAGTCAAGAAAATTGAAAAGCCGCAAAATGTTGATTGATGGCAGGTGTACAAATATAAAATACTCTGTCAGAGATTCTCAGCAGCAAGCACCAGCTCGTGATGTGTAACTTGAGAAAGTGTACTTCAAATATTGACAAAATGCAACCTTATCCAGTTCACACTGACCCATAGTACACTCAGTGAAAGGCACGGAAGCTAATATTGCAGTCAGTTGTACTGGGTGCCCAGACCCTGTGCTGTCATAAGATGGCCACTCCCATATGTAAAGCATGTATGCCTGCTGTCATGAATTAATATTTTGTTTTTAACTGTAATGTATTCAGAAGTTAAGCTGAATACTTATTTGGCATATACAGCCATCAACATCAGATGTAAAAGTTGTCCTGTGAGGCAGAAACATATCTGTATGTCTAAAGTAGTCCTGAAGATGGCAGTACACACAGATATGATGCATGCTTTTCAGGATAACATGTTCAGAAATACTACTTCTGTGATGCAGGCCATGTGCAGTACTGTGCTGTACTGTATCCAATACAGGCAACCAAAACAGAAGTCCAAATCTGTGTGTCAAAATCTCATGACCAAAAGCAATCACACAGGAATGATGCTGCTGACCAGGTCTTGCATTTTTCTATTGTGTTTAATAAGAATGCCCACAGATTTCAAACTTGCTTCTTCAAGAATGTTATTCCATTCAGTTATAAGGTCCTTTCAATATTATTGCACACAGGAATTTTGTTACGTCTCAGATTCCTGGGTATCCTCTTATCCCTTGAAGTTCGTGTTTCCCTTTTTTTTGTTTTCAAAAAGGTAGAAACATTAAATCTTCCTTAGAAAGGATGCATAAATAGGATAGTATTGACAGGATTAGTAATTTTGAATGGGGTCCCCCATTTTTGAGTTCATGAGATGAATAGACATTTTCACCTGCCCTAGTACAGGTAAGAAATATAACTGCAAGGTGGCTGGGAACTGCAACAGTGAAAAGATTGTTTACAGAGACTCTAAGTATCAGTTTGTTTCCCACTGGGAAGACAATTTCTAAGTTTAAAAGGAGGATAGCCCAACGAACATCTGAAATTAGAGATAGACTAAGCAAGAATTCTCTTTCAAAGCTCAGCACTGAATACCCAGGTCATTCTTTTTTCACTTTTCCCATTTTGGAGATGATTAGGATGGGTCAAGGGAAACTGTAATGCCATTTTGGAAAAGAAAGAGTTGGAATGGCATATTCGCCTTAGTGTTTATAACCCACCTGGACTTAATTCTGGTTGTTCAGTTAAATGTATTCTTCAGATTAAGAAAATGGAGCACAGATTATGAAAATGGAGCACAGATTATTTTATTAATGGTTATGACAAGTCAAGTTTGCCCCAGTCTTCACTTTTCTCAAGAACTTTTATGTTGTTTTATGTTTTATGTTCTATGGTTACCATTGACTACTGCTTCAGCACTTGCCCTTTTTATTATTTTATTTTATTTATTTTTGTTTCAGACTGGTTATTTTGTCTGTTAATGTTGCAGAGTTAGTTTTAATGACTGATCATTATTTTTACTCCTGTCTGGGTCCAGATTCTGGACCTGAGCCATACATTTACAGTTTGATTAGTTTGTTGTGCATATTATTTTTCTATTTTATTTTAGTATACTTCTCCATTAGGATTGGTTTTGTTAAATATTTGCTCCTGGTTTACCTGACTTGTACTGTGCTACCTTGTGGTTAGGGCACGTGATAACTTACTTTTGTTAACATCGACACGTTTTTTTCTGCATCACCAACATAGAGAATATATCTCAGTGGGCCTGAGTTTCAAGACTTCTCAGTTTTTTGGCCCCTTTGTAGTGACCCATCCCTCTAGGACTGTAAGGTTACATCAAGTCTGCTTATACTGGTAAGCTAGTCTATCATAAGTTAGTCTCTAGTTTGGTTCATTACTATGCATGAATTTGTCAGTCATGATTTATGATCCTTTGCTTTCATTATGTATACATTTAATTTTCATTGTGTAATGCTGTTATTGAAAAATCAATCTGATGAAGCCCTGTTGGTGAGTAAAAGTGCTTATCATAATTAAAAGCCAAATTATCCCAGTAAATAAGTCTGCTTGACTTTATTTCTTTAGTGGTTTTATAGAAAAGGAGTTAACATTTGAAGTTTTGGACCATTTATTACTGTTACTTTTAATTGTAAGTTTAAAAGTTTTTATTTTTCTCAGATAACAAAGAAGTGAAGGCATTTGCTGTTTTTGCACTGGGGACAGCTATCTCCTGGCACCTCTGCTGTGGTTTACGTTTGTAACACGACTCCTTCTTGGTGGACATGGTGGGCACAGGACTCTTGGATGTAAGACAGACTAACTAGAGACATTGTTGATCCTTGTTATTTGACAAGTGAAGCTTGGAAAACAAACACCTAAATAAACTTGAACTTACATTTTAACACCCCCCCCCAAAAAAAAAAAAGTGATGTAAGAAGCAGCATATCTGCATTCTTTTCTCTCCCTGGCAGGCTTCTCCAACACTTGGAATGGTAAGTGAGCTTATGTTAGATGGACAGTAGACTGGATTCCATCTCTCCATGCACCAAGTCAGGTGCCATGTCACCGACAGCCCTGTACTAATCCACCATTTCTTGGTCAGTCAGAGTTTGTTAGGACACACTTGACTGTAGCTGTAATTATCTCACTTCAGTGGTAAACAAAAGAGTGTCATTTTTAGGTAAAGCATATAATATGGTATCAATGATTGTCACAGCATTTGTTTTTCTTTTAGTTTCTTGATATGTACACCTGTTTTATATTGTGCAATTCTTATTCAGCAGTCCATTGCAGACTGATGTATTTATTGCTCATGGTACATTTCTGCATCACAAACCCAGTAGTGGCATTGCTCATATAACTGGGTTTTGGTTATGTCTACTGTTCTTCACAGTCTACGTTATGCTAAATGCAATCCCATTGCATTACATTTAGGAATCATAATAATTGTGAAGATAGGTGAAGGCTGCTAGCCTAGCCAGATAGAATTTTGTAGATAATTCTGTCATTTATAAATATTAATATAAGCCACAGGCTTGTTCTCTTAAATGGGAACAATGGTGTTAAATGTGGGACTGCAAAAATGTAACAGTGCACTCTGCTGTAACAAAGCTGATAAGTCAATTCTTTGATGTCAAAACTCGGAGCAGAGATGTCTAGATAAAGGGATTCTTCGTATTGTTTTGAGGCCAGAGTTAATGGCTAGAATTTGCATGTATAATTTCTTTTATTGCTCTGGTTCCTGACCAGCTGCAAGATCAAAAGGGCTATTAACCTCTGAGAGTCTGTTAGCCTGGGAACCAGAAAGAAATGAAGTAATCTGAAATGAATCAGTGGTACTGTGTTATCAATTTAAGGACAGAAAGAATGAGAGCATTAGAGCATTTGTCTTGAGAACATCCAACTCACTACTCTGCCTGTGTCTATATGTAAGTAAGATTTTAGAACTGTGTTTTCTCTTAGATATAGCTAGGAAATAGGAAGAGTGTACTAGTCTGTTTTTCTGTGATGTCAGGACTTTTGTACTGCATTATTTTAAGTATTTCCCTCTGATCTCTGAACTCTTGGCTAGCACTGTGTAGTAAGAAGTATTGTCTTGTGTTTTTATTATTTATTATTGAATATTTTAAACATTTCAACTGTGGCTGTTTTGTGTAGAGATAATTTAAGCTCAAAGAGTACATTGCATGTATATAGTGACACTGTACCAAGTCACTCCATATAAGTCTTAACTGTTTGGTTGCACTTGCCATTTGGATAATAATATTGCACAGTATAATTGGACACCCTTTCATAAGGGCCTTTGAATAGCTGATAAATATTAGCTGGGTGGTGGCAGTGATTTCTACTGTATAGTCTGGGTAAAAGGGACACAGCTGGAGAACCTTTGCCAGCCTTCCCCAGGATTGTCTGTGTGGTTGTATAAACTCTTATCTCAAAGTGTGTGTGTGTGTGTGTGTGTGTGTGTGTGTGTGTGTGTGTGTGTGTGTGTGTGTGTGTGTGTGTGTGTGTGTGTGTGTGTGTGTGTGTGTGTGTGTGTGTGTGTGTGTGTGTGTGTGTGTGAGCTACTTGGGCAGGGACATGAAGAACTGGTTGGAAAGAGAGGGTGCTAGAAGTTTTAGCTTGCCCATTAGGCTGAGACCTGGACCCTATAGCTCTGCCAGTGGGGAGCCTTATTGGGGATCTAGAGAGAAAGGGAGAAACCAGCCCCAGACTGACTGATCTCTGTGTGCGCTTAAGGGAACTTGTACTTTAATGTGTATATTTATTATCCTTTCCCTATATGGATGCCCCTCACTGGTGTTAATGGTGAGGATTGAGGCTCCTTGATTGCTGGGCCAGTGCACGGGCATCACAATCATTATAATGTTTTGCATGCTTTTTTAATTCCTTTCATGGACTTTACTTTTGGACTAGGTATCAACTGATAAGAGTAGTGTAGCAATATGCCTACCCTATGAAAAGGACACTTTTACTATCTGCATCTGTGGAGCATAACATTTCCTGCAAGGATGAACAAGTTATGGGAGAATTAATCATGCCAGGGGATTTCAATGTGTCATGAACTACCGATATGCCAATAAATCAGATTAGAAATTACTTGTTTATTTTTAGTCTGTAACCATCTTATTTAATCCCGTATATGAGTGGAAATGACCAGTTTGAGAGAAAATATATTAGACTACATCCTCATTAAGTGCTCTCAGCTTCACAGGCAAGTACCTTACCTATTATGCTATGTAATCACCTGGCCAAATATCTGGAAATTTGCGCCTTTTAACACTCCTAAGGTTATCATCAAGGTTAGAAGTACTATAAACATTATTCTGTAGACAACATTAATGAACAGCTTTACAAGATCAGCTGTTTTTTATGGGATACTTTCCTTCTATGGTTGAAACAGTCACCCTGTTTGTGAGAGGGGTTTATAGGTGTGTCACTTATCAGAGATGACTACAACTCTATACTCTTGTGCTGAAAACTTCTAATTGCTTTCCAAATCATTGAAGCATATCCTAAGTGACCTCTCTGAATGAAGTGATGAAAGTCAGCTACTGCTAAATGTAAGAAAAGGGACATTTTTTTTTTTTTTTTTGTAAAAATCCTACAGAGTGAATCAGATTGGCCTCCACATCTTTTAATCCGTACATGATGTTTGGAGAGGATTGTTTCTCGGAAAGACTGGAGTTCATATAGACCAAAGCCTGATTGTTTAGGCACATGTACGTGCCACTATTACAGAGGTGCATCAGGAGTTAGTTGTCTTTCACCCTATGAAACTCATCATACTTCTGCATCTAAACTGAAACTGGCACAGACTGTGCCTCATTAAACTGGTCTTGTATTCACAACTCCACCAGTATATATACGCTAAGCAAATTAGAGCAAGCAGATAATGAGGTAGCTTACTGAACCACTTAATCCAGTCCAAGTAGACACTCCTCTCTAACTCTGAAGTCAACAGGTTGCATGGATTTATCATACAAGCTCTCATTTAAGCAACTTTGCTCTGCCTGCCAGCTTCCACACATTGAACTGTCTCTTCAGCTACAAGGTTACTCTTCAAGAACTTTCATTCTAGACCACCCAGACCACACTCTCATTGCATATTAAATATCTCTGAAACATTTAGTAAATTAATTTATGAGCTTCAATCACTTCCTGCAACACGGAGTTGTCTATGATCTACCTGTAATGGCATATATTATCGTGTGTTTCTTTATTATGTTTATTATTTTTGTTTATTAGAGAAGCAACTCAATTCATTGCTTTCGAAAGTGTTTAACTGTTGTTCTCTGTTGAAATAGTAAAATGAAGAATTTAATCCAGTTTTTAGTGTGACATTTTTCTATATATTATCAATCAATTTCTAGAATTCAAAACTGTTCTGAAACTAGGTATGGGCCATGTTCAAATGGGAAACTAGGCAGGGTAACAGATTGGGGCTCTTGGGGCCTCCCCATACACAGCCACCCCCCCACAGCTATTCCAGTGCTCCATTAGTTGGTTAGTTCTCCCTGGTTACCAGAAATACTGTTCAAACTTAGTGTACACACTGTTTTCTGCTATTTCTACAACAATTACAGATATTTGGCTTTAATTTAAAATTTTTATTTCAAGTTTTATAGCACAAACACTGATAGACATTTGCTAAACAAAACAATACAGTCTCACAATGAAAACAGAGAGCATTAACAATAAACTTTTCTGCACCTGAAACTCACATTCATTGAAACAGCATTGAAACCTGCATTCAATGAAAATGCATCTGGCCAGTGGCAAAGTTTACCTTTGGGCTGTTTTCAAACTAGAGGCCCTTTGCACACATTTTAGGACCATGCTTACATGCATGTGTTCTTTGATTCACCTTCTTGATTGTATTAAATTAAATTGCTTGTATAATACAGCACCACTTGTTAGAGTATATTTTAAATCTGTACTTCTGAACATTTTTCCTGTAAACAATGAAACAAAATGTACAAACCAATAATGACAAAACTGCCCAATTCATTACATTTCAACAATAAAAGACCACTCAAATGTTAGTCATTACAATCCACCAATATCAGTCAATATGCACAATCTCTACAGAAGTAAATTCATTTGAATTATTTCACATTAAAGAGATCTGTAACTAATGAATAGTTTGCTGTTAACAAACAACTTTATATTACAGTGTTTCATCTATGAATTCAGTGCTTGCTGCCCTTGAAGAATAAATTGCCTATGTTACACTAAGAAATAAAATGGGAAGCTGGTAATATTGCAATAGGGAGTGGATGGCAAATAGACAACAGGTTCATAGTTACTAGGCATCTCTTCCAAAGAAAGACATACTCAGGACTGCAGCACCCTAGAACCCACAGCCTTCTGCATCAACAGCAAGCATGCTACCTGTTGTGCTGCTAACAATGCTTTTAAATTCTATTGCGCAATAGTAATGATCATTTGCTAAACAAAACAGTTGCACATTGTAAACAGACATAGCATGAGTAGCAGTAAACTTCTCTTCCCTTGAAGCTTATAATTCCTTGAAAATGCACTGAAGCTCAAAGTTCCTTGAAAATGCAGTGAAACTCAATACCTTTAAAATACACTTGAAAAATCAATGTCTTGAAAATGCACTTGAAACCCAATTTTTTAATAGTTTGGTAGTTGGGGTAGAGGAATTATGCTCTTGTTTCCTGCAACTAATGTAGAGGATTTGAGCCTGAGCCAATTAACTAATGTGCCATCCCTGACTAGTGCATTACACTTACACACACACACACACACACACACACACACACACACACACACACACACACACACACACACACACACACACACACACACACACACACACACACACACACACACACACACACACACACACACACACACACACACACACACACTGCCTTACCTCTCTGTCTGTGCTGCAGGAAGAATCAGGTCCAGGCAGAAAATGTGCCTACATTCCACACAAAGCAGCACAGGAACATCTTCTTATATTTAAATTCCACACATGGAAAGGAAGAGGCAAACAGTTTGTGTGATGATGATGCATGGACAAAACAGGAACATGCAACATGCAGAGGTCTTTTTTTAAAGAAGATCACTCTTCAAAAAAACATGTAATTTTTTTTTTTATTTTATTATTTTTTAAAGTAAATGTGACAGCCTCCTGACTAAGCGGGCCCTTCCCAGCCAGTGGACTCTAGGCGGCTGCCTAATCAAATAGTGCTGGATCTGGCTCTGTCTGAAACATCTTTTCTAAAGCATCATAACTACAGCAGGCAATCTGCCCTTTGAAAGCTCAGTCTCCTCCTACTTTGCCTCATCTGTCACAGTCCAATTTCTTGCTATGTTGATTGACGTGTTGTTGACCACATAATCAGTTGCAGTCATGCCTCTACTGACATTATCACACCAGACCTCAGTAATTTTACAAGTCTGAACATTTATTTAATGGCCACGTGGACTTTTGTGGCATCCTGTTATTTTAAGAAAAAAAAATCAGTATTGTCCAGCAAATACTGGACAGTTGACAAGTATGCTGTACCCTGTATCAAGTTTGCCACTACATGTTTTTATGTATGTATATTCACCAGACATGTAATACTACAATTTGTAGTACAGTTCAGTCATTTGTTTTTTAAATGACCCATGCTTGGTATGAGCAGTTATACATGAAAATGCTTAAACAATGTCTCTACACATGGCTTGTGACACCAGCAGCTTTAGGTACTACTCCTGTGTAGTATGCATATAACAAAGCATCCTCCAAAACAACTACACTGAAGCACCATTACTGTGTGGTGTTAAGGCAAGTGCATATGGTTTCCTGATATTTTAAACAGACATTTCTGAAGCTGCAATATTTGCAAGTATGCACCACGGGTATATATCTCAAAATGCTCAGATGTATTTCTGAGCATCCTAGCTGAAAGGTAGGAGAGTGCATCTGCAAGTATGATAACAGATGATCAGCTGATCGGGTTCTAACTGCCTGAACACCAATGGTCAAACTTACTTTTCCATGTAGGTCATATCCTTGACTTATACGTCAACCATGCTACTACTATTTGTGTGAGAATTCTGTGCACAGTAGTTGGGAATTTCTTGTTTCCCCACTGTTGTGTGGCTGTGGAATGACTACACTTCTGTGATGGGGTAGGAGCTGCAGAGTAGCTTGTCTTCCCAAGTAAAAACTCTTTCTCCAATGTTTTGTGAACCTTTTGTAAGTAAACCAGCTTCCTGATCAATTGTGATTGATTTGCTGCAGTTTTGCTGAGTGCAGATCATTCATTCATAGGGCAAAGCATTGTTTATGTGGGAACATGCACAGTGCAACTGAGAGCGTTCGCATGACATATTATGGAACATTAGTGTGATGGTACGCCTTCCACTGAAGAAGTGCATCAATGTAATCACAGTGTAGGCACAGGCAAGTAACTCTGCTTTCATGTTCTTGATTTGAAACTGATTATTCTTGAAATGTACTGATGTATAAACGACAGGCTCTTTTTCCAGTGCTTTAAAGTACAAGTCATCATTGTTTCTTCTTCTCTGCAGTACAGTGCAAATCTTTTATGGCATGCCATAAAAGATGGTTTTCTTAGACATCATCTATTGTTTGCTAACAGGTCTACTAAAAGAGCACAGCTGTATTCGTAGGTAAACGTGCATTTATTTTTGTTTTATTTTATTACTAGTTAACCCCATAAAAACAGTCATCCAAAGTATGCATTTTTTCAATCAAAACTCATTTGGAAGCATATAATATATGACAAAGATTATAAGATGGTATTCTGAACAAAGTATACATTGCTGATGCATAAACACTTTCAGAGTACATAAAGATATAACCTCTGCAAACTAGAAAATTAGTATGATTTTAGCATATGGAATATGCTTGATATAAAGGGTTATGCTGAAAGCAAATACTCTATTTTATCTTGGAGGTGTTCATTTAACAATGACAGGGAGGACATTAGGCTATGGATACAGCACATATGAGGTAGTAAGGGGCTGCACACTGCAGTCCGCCAATATGCAATGCTTTACAACATGTAGAGAATTTAGGCCTTGAGAAAGATGCTGGGGATTTATCAGAAGAACATCTGGAAGACAAACATGGAGATTATGAACAAGGGTGAGGCAGAGATTTAGACTAAGTAACATAAAGATCAAGAAACAGGTCAAGTGAAAGATTTCAGGTCAGTTCACTGATTGCAAAGCCCATAAAGCTCACCAAGTGAATATATTGCACTGAAAACCATTTCTGGGCCAAAAACAATGCAGTTTTCTGCAGGCATGCAAAACATGGTTGGAAGGGAAAAGGGCAAACTCCACTTTGCTGAAAATGGTTTTCAGAGTGCTTTAATTGATTCCTGGACATTGTAGAAACTGACATTGATCAGCTGTCAATCTCCCAAGTAAAACGAGCATGTAGGTATGGTGATGTACCAAGTTCTTTTTATACTGGCATCAGCTATGCGTATAAGAGAGATTAAAGTAAGTAAAACAGCATACCTTACTAAGTAATCATTAGAAACTGCTGAAGTAGCAGTTAAGACACTGTTTCAATGCACCAACTTGTGGTGTGTATTCAGATGGAAAATACATTTCCCTTTGTAAATGTAACTCTTAAAAAAGTAAAACTACAGTAAATATCTCTGAGTGTTGATCTTGGCAACAAGTACATTCAGAGAAAGGGAAAAAATATATCTACCTTAATCTGTGCTATCCTTACCTTGTCAAAGTTTCTATTTTAGATGTCCGAGAATAGCATACCTTAGCAAGTAATCATTAGAAACTGCTGAAGCAGGAGTTAAGATGCTTATGTGAATGTAACAACTTGTGGTATGTACTCAGCTGGGAACTACATTTTCCTTTGTTAATGTAACTCTTGAAAAAGTAAAACTGCAGTATATATTTTATATTTGAGTAGAGATCTTGGAAAGAAGTACATCCAGTTAGAGAAAGGAAAAAAAAATGTATTAATCCATGCTATTTTTATCTAGTCATAATTTTCATTTTATACGTTCGAGAAATTGCGAGGCGGTACCAGTTAACTGGGGCATTGTATAGTTTTGCACCAGTGTCACAGCACCATTTTCTTTTGAAGAGGTCTATTTGGAGTTGTTTTGACACCTGGATATAAATCAAAGATGATTACTGAGTTGTTTTGAAATGAACAACAGATCATGACTAGAGCTGGAAGGATCAGCAAGTCATCGTGTACAGTAATGCTCAAAGCTTTGGATGTTGATGAGTTACAACATTAATACAGCTGGAGTACATAACAGAGTCAAGGACTGAGTTTAAGGAATACCAAAGTAAACTGCATTAGGTGACGGAAGTCTGGCAGAACTGAGTCTTGAACGGGCATTTCGGCATATAGCTTGAGAACTATTGACTTCTGATGGACATTAGACTATAACAAGTATGCTGTATTAAAATGTGAAGATGTGGCACTGAACTTCTACCTGAAGTGAATTATAGTGTAGATATTTGTGCAGCCAGTTGACTGAATCCATGTTATAACAGAACTTTGCTTGTGTTACTGAAAACCTTTCATTTCCTGCCATGCAAAATTCGTCTTGACCTATATAAAATCCATCCATCCAGCCTCAACCCTTTTTTCCCATTTTGCACATGGGGTTGCAGTGTTGCTTGCACAGTGACAATCATCTTGAGCCAAGGATTGCACTGCCGGGTGGCTAGCCCTGCCACAGTAGTTCATTCACACCACACGCACACACACACACACACACACACACACACACACACACACACACACACACACACACACACACACACCCCTATGACTACTTTAGTGTGTCCAATCCACCTACTGCATGTCTTTGGAATGTGAAATCACACTGACAAATTTCCTGCAGCTCCATCTCATACTGTAGCATTTGTTTTGCCCTATTTGTGTTCTTTTGGTACTTTACTGCACAGCATCTGTGTTTTGTTCAGAATTTTGGTATGGTGCAAATTATAATGAGAGACATATGGCAATGAACATTAGCATATATGTATGCTTTACATACAAACAAATGGAATTTAACAGTCCAGTGTCCCTTTGTGAAGCTAAATATGTTCTGCAGTGTATGTATATTATGGTACAGAGTGAGTGACACTCTGGAATTCAGAATCACAGCAGATTGCATATTAGGTGACTTGAAGTCTACATCTGAGCACAGTCCAAACTGCTCCATGATGGAGGACTGTCTAAGTAGTATATGACCCATTCTTGCGTCAGGAGCTTGGTGCCAAATAGATTCTCATGCATCTGTCAGGGATAAAAAGAACATGTAGCATGTTGACCATGGGCACAATGAAGACAGCCTGTGACATCTGAAGTGACAGACAGAGTGGTTTCCAGTCTTACCTATGCATATGTTATGTTCTGTTTGCAACACTTATCTCTTGTGATTCTCAGGAATGCACTTCATGCTGACACTCAGCTGAATGGCAGCAGAATTATAGCATGTGAGTTTTGCTGTTGTTAGTGCACTAGACTGCTATTCTTGGGTCAATAAAATGGGACTGTTTACATGCATTTCTCTCATTATTCTTGCCATATGTACAAACTAAGTGCTGGCTATTGCCATTTATACAGACTAAGTGTTGTACAGGCAAAGTGCAAGTTGCTACCATGAGCTGATTATGTCCAGGCTGTTTCTGCATGTACAGTACAGACCGACTCCAGACTATCACCTTATGCACAGAGTAAGTGCAGGTATTGCCATGTGTACAGACCTAGTCCATCTTGTTTCCATATATATATATATATATATATATAGTACTGATTAAATGCAGATGTTGCCATGTAGCTGAAACACTGGTATGTCCTTAAGGGGTCATTTGTATGTATCCATAGGCCTCCACTATAGGAGGTGTAAGGTCTTGCACTTTTTACTGAATGTTTGGAATGTGTAAGCTTTTTACCCTTAGCTTGGATATTGTTTGGGATATTTTGCAGGCATCTTAACATTTATGAGCATCAGTCTTTGTTTTAAGCCCTGTGTTTCTAAACTATAACAAAAAGACTGAAACATGGTATGTCTACCACTAGTAGGAGTTGCCATTATTGGCCTGAATGTACTCGACTATTTGACATCTTTTACTAACATACCTGCAGCAAGGGTGCAGCAGTGATTAAGAGTATGTTACTCTAGCTGAGTCCAAACTTTAGACTTGTGTTGCAACCAGTGTGACATTCATTGCCTTCCTTGTGCATAGCACATTTGCACAGATTGAAGTATTCTTGCTAGCATATCTATTTTGTTACAGGTTTGGTTGGATATGGACATAATGTAATGGGCCATGACAAAAACTTATGTTCTAATCTTATTCTATGTAGATGCACAGCTTCAGCTTAAAGGGGAGCAGTGGATTCTGAAGGCATTATGATACATCTGCAATGGATGGAACATCATTGACATGTCCACAGCATATGTTGCTGCTTGCACTCTGCCTGTGTTAATGCTCTGTTACAAATATTCATTTTGACACATGGACTTAAGCTCTACAGCTTCTCTGTGACATTGATAATCCTGCTCTCCACTTCATATCCTATTATCTTTATTGACTTCTACAGCTAAATTTGATAGTAGTTTCTTATAATGCTGTGAAATGTCTGTTCCCTATATCTTTTTGTTTCTATGCATAGTGCTTCTTTACCATTGGCATGGATTAACCCAAAATACTCTTGTTTCTGTCAAGACTGCATTTATGTTCTCTATTCTTGGCTATCTGTAGTGTTAGTTGTGGTTTGTGGTAGCTCTTCATGTAATTCCACAGAAGATTTTGTCACGCTTCTGCACTGTGGTTTACTGTATGGCCTACTCCATGCATACGGCCTGTAGATATACACAGAATACATAATAAATTCATTCTGTGAAGTTACTGTTTTGTCACCCATTCACTCTCCTGGGTACACTGTGTGCCACAGTGTTCTCATCCTGTTCTCTGTGTATCTGACATTTTATCTCCAGCCCTGCTGCCTCTCTTTGTCATGCACATCCTTAGTGTGCTACAGTTGTTCATATTCTACCATATGGCAATTCCTCTTATCTTGTCATCTTAATACTCTTTTTGTTCTGTTCCATGTAGCCTTGGAAATGCCTACTGATGACTACATATGAAATTGTCTCTCTCAATACTCTAACATGGCAGATGCCAAGTGCTGCATGTTGCCCTTGGCTGCAAGGCATGATGTCTTCCTTGCTAAATGCCTGACATGGCAGAATGTATGCTCTCTTTAAACCATGTGAAAGTTATGACTACGTAGATGTTAGACTCTGTGCTAAATGATCACTCACGGAGCCTGAGATACCTACCAAGACAACACTAATACAATCTGCTTTATTTACAAAGATACCCACATTTATGCCCACAATAATATTCATCAAGTAATGATCGTTTCTCTTCATTTCATAGTACATGTTAATGGTATTTATTTACCTGTGCCTGTGTGATATGATGAGTTTGTTTAGTTTCAATGTTTCATTTCTTTTTCAAATTAAAAAAAAACATGTTGTGAATAACTGTGTTAAATGAGGAGTTTTCCTGAATCACTTAAAATTGCAGAAGTAGCCCCTGTAAAGTTTCTGATTGTGTCACAATCCCCTCTCTCCCTCAGAAATGTAATAAACAGTAATAACTCATTAAAACTGTAATTACGTATATATTTTCCATATTACTGGCACAGCAACTTTCTGGAAGTTTCATTTTCGCAGCCTAGCCATGCAGTCACATTGCAGCAACATGCTGAAATTTGATGTCTGGTGGAAACTTAATCTATTAAAGTTTATAGATGATCACAAAATGTCCCCATTGGCCTTTTGTCACAAACAGCACTAAAAAATAAGTTCTCTTCTTACTGCGGTGTAGAAATACCCTGCTCTCAGAAACGATAGATGGTATGGGCAGTAATCTACTTTTTACAAAATTATGGCTATACTGATACGTCTAAACAAAGCATGCAAAAATTTGGCTCACTGAATTAAATATTTTATGCATTAAATGAGAAAATATTAATTCCAAAAAAAAGCCCATGCAGGTATTAGATGCCAAAAATATTTCACAAGTAGTAAGCTTCAAATGTGTTTGACATTTGCATATGAATAACTCATATCCAATGGGACTCTAAGCACCCCACTTGTCAAATTACTTCATATAATTGATTTGACAGGTGTTCTGTGTCTTTTATAAAATGCTCTGTGATGAACAAAAGGTTTAAGTATACTGTAAAAAGCATTTCTGAAATGCTACAAATAAGACCTGTATTCAGAAACACTCAGACATCGCAGTGGGTCACCACTACTTTTGTTCACTATGGGTAAGGAGTAAATCACAGCCACAGTATGACTCTCACTCTTTAAACTCTTAGACTAATGTAATGCAAGTCCAATCAAGCCCCATCTGGCTATAATTTGTGCAAGTATTATTAATTTATTTTTCTTTCTTAGGAATGCTTGCCAGTCTTGCATGATATTAACTGCACGACATGCTTCTACTCAGTTATATGTAGTGTTCCTGTACTAACAATAAAATTCACTTATTTATCTTCCTGGCATCCAATTAATTAATCTGATCACTTTTGAAAACATTTTAAAGCTAACTGCACTTTTATGGGCTAGGCTTGTAAAGGCTCCAGGGCTATTAGCCTAGTACACATCTATGAACCTGTGTTATTCACATGTTCTTTGTTATTAAAAAGTGACTATGTCTCTTCTGACCCACTGCTAGTTACACTATGAAACATTTTTACTATAGAACATGTTGTTACAGATGTAAACTAATAATGCTTCAAGAGAACTGTGTAATTTAACAGTACATCTGATATACCACACTGTCCCAAACTTAATCTCAGATGAAGGGAGAGATAGCATACTTATTCTCCAGAGTGGGATATTGATACCGTAAAGCATGTTTTTTTTTTTAATTTTAGACAATTGTAAGTGTAACATCCTTTTCTGCACTGAAGAGAAGGATATTGCAGAGCTGTAGCTACAATGTCTAAAGCATCTTCTGTAAACTTTAGTAATTCCTAAAACACACACACACACACACACACACACACACACACACACACACACACACACACACACACACACACACACACACACACACACACACACACACATGTGCATTGACACATACACGTTGAAAGCAGTCTTAGAAACCATTTAACCAGCTGGGATCTTAAATGTGGTTGCTAAATGAATACCAGTACTGTTTGCAGCTTTACAACGACTGAACTAACACTGGACTAACATTGGCACCAAAGAAGAACAGACTCTCACCACTGACCTTCAAGGACTGATTGCTACCTTTTCCAGAAAAACTATTAAAGACCTCCTTGAATAGAATCCTATTAGGGTCATGGGAAAAAAAAAACATGGCACCTTTAAATGTGGTTCATGGCCACAATGTACACACATTAGGGAAGGTGATAGTTTATGCATCAACGAAATAGATTTGAAGTCCAAATCCTATTTTAACTGTAATACTATGGGGTTAGTGTATGCGGCTATGGGCACATGTTGTTTGGGATTCTATGTGGGAAAAACCCAAAGGCGCTTTAAGGAGTGGATATATGAACATTAGCTTGACATCAGACACCTAAAAGAAAGTAATGCCCTAGCAAAGCATGTGAAAGAATATCCCAGTCATAAGTTTCAATATGCTGGGTTAGAATTAGTGGAAGAAAACCCCAGGGGGGTCCATGGAAAGATATATTAGAGGCTCAGGAATTAAAATGGCAAATTAGGTTGGCTGCCTTTAATACCCCTGGGTTAAATGAATATTCAAGTATTTCTTGTATTTTGAAATTAAAGTCCTATAACGTTTAGGTATTATATTATTTCATACAAACACTTTTAGGCATGTATTTATATGTTTGTATTTCAAAATGTTAACATTGGTTTTATGTCTAACAACAGTTTACTGGTTGATTTTTAAATGTGAAGTTTGGTCATATAATGAAAGAGTTAATTTCACGAGGGAGGGGATGATTTAATTAAGTGATCAGATGACTACTAATATGGATATAAGGTGAGCTATTTGAACTTTTATTTGAATCTGAGGAAGTCTTTGGTTATAGACAGACAAAAGCACTTATTTCATTGGATTAATAAACCTGTTTTTATTGGGACACCGTGGTGGTTTCTTTTGGTACCTTGGATCAGAACAGTGCATTTTGTTGACTTACTGGTCCTTAGTTTATGGTGTGTACCTTTTCTAGAGGGCCAAAGGAGCCCTATAACAGCTTGTGCCCTGGTCAGCCACCCCCTTTGCCACACCCTAGTCACAGCTTTGGATAATTGCTAGTGTTATATTAGAACATTTATTTCAAAAGCAAGGGTATAGTGGCAGCTACCCTTCACTCTCTAATTCCAAAATCCAGGAAGTGAAATACTGGGATTCAGAAGCCCTTAATGTACTTGAATCTTTAGATCCAGAGGACTGATTAAATATAAAATGTACTACTATGAAATCATTTACTCATGTATGTGATCATAAATGGAATAAAGAAAAAAGTCTAAGCCTCATTATATAAATAATTTTGATTTAATATCTTTATTTGTTAATGGGTAAGCAATCTATCATCATGGGCTATTTTCACCCATGTCATGAATCACAAGAGCAAATGTACATGCACTATATATGGACATCTTAGCCAAACATCCAGCATGTTTTGCAGAAATGGGAGGAAACAAGAGGAAACCAGTGTACCTAGAGGAAAAATACAAAGACAAGTAATGCTAATAATATAGCTATTGTCAAATAATATGTAAATAACTGTTTTAGTTTCAATATATAGATGATTAATGTGTTTGACCTCTGGCTTCACTCACAAAGTTAAAATTGCTGAACAGAAGAAAAAACAAAGTTGTTCCTAAATCATACCTAAACTGTCAAACTATAAATGTATAATTAGGATATTGCTAAAATGTAATGATTAAAACCAGTCATACCTTGAGTCAACAGTCATATGTTGCTTAAAATATCAGCTAATGCCAGGTATTAAACAAGTATGAAGCCAAAACGGCTATTCTTAAGTTGAACCAAAGCTATTATACTTAAGGAATTTATTTCTATTTGCAATAAGCAAATACAACACTGTCATATAAAGGCAGTTAAAATACTAAAAAAAAAGTTGCAATGCACAGGGTGTTGTTATTTTGCCCTCAAATCAGAGCTGCTTGGATAACATAAACATAGTCTGAAGTCACAGTACTAAAGCCACTGATATTACAGAAGGCAGCCAAAGCAAACTGAATAAAAATCCTTAGACAGGCATCAGTTGTTCCTAGCACATAATACAGTCAAATTTCTAAGTGCAGAGTGACCATAAGATGATATTTCAAACAAAATGTTCAGTACAAAAAAAGTTTTAGGTCATTGGCCAATTCCTGCATTTTTGACTTCATCAAGACCAGGCTGCAGATCACATGTGGCACCAGAAAAAACTGCTGTGCATCACGTGACTACAAAGGCTTGATTACATAAATGCGAAGTCTGTCCCTATTTTAAAAACAAACACCTCTTGCTAGCAATTGCCTATATACTACCATCATTAATACATCATTTCACTCCCCCAAACATAGCAATATGATTATCCTAGAAAACAACTCAGCTGTCCCAGATCCCAGTATGCTCACATATCTGAGCTCCTGGGTGACCTTGACCTTTTATAACTAACCACTGAGTCTACACATCCAAACTTCAAATTCACCAGGCTCTCCGTTTTTGATCTAAGTATTACTAACATTCCAGCTACTGTCTCCACTGACTTACAGTGATTAAGATCCCATCACTTTCACTACTGACAATCAGTCTCTCTCTGTCCATCTCCTATATTACAAAGTTTTAGGTCTAGATCCAACAATATGACAAAATTGTAAAAAAAAAAAAAAACAAAAGCACCTCAACTGCTTTGACTTGTCTCTTATACTCTTAACTTATGACCCTAACTGCTACAAAAAAGCAGACCAACTTCACAACAACTTCTTTCTCCTTGTAAGACGGCTATGTAGAGCCACCAAAAAAACTCCATCATCATCTCAGCCTAAGAGATGAAGCCTGGTATAAATGGAAACAAAATCCTGCCTTAGAAATATCAACAATCTTCACTTCTCTTTGCAACCCTGGTCAAGCAATCCAGATACAGGCACAGAATTAAACTTCACAAATCCAAGCAATCTTTTTTTCTAGAAAAATCCAAACACTTCTGGAATGAGGTTAACTTACTAACTAGGCAGAAAACTTCCTATGGGAATATTTCCTCAAATTTCCTTTAATACTTGCAATTCCAGAAGCTTTGCTCCGACTTTCATAAAGAATGCACCAGTCTTTCCCAGATGAGCATGGTTCCTCCCTCCCCTCCACCTCTCATATCCTCATTTGACTATAAACACATAAAAATGTAATTATGTCATGGCTCTTGTTAGCTATAACTTGACTGATATGCCCACTAGTACTGGCATCCTCACGCTTTTGTTTATTCAGCTTTGCAGAGATCAACATCAAACTTTCTCTTACTCACTTGTACAACCACTTTCTTTCCAAGCTTGTCATGCCACACATCTAGAAGACTTCTTTAATTAAACCTCTTCCAAAATAACAGTCCTGAAAATGCCTTACACCATTGACCTATCTCCATGCCTCACACCATGTAAGTAAAATCCTGGAAAGAATTTGGAAAAAATTGCCTGCACACAATATTCCATGTACTTCCAACATTACCACATTCTCTCCCTAAAACAGCATGTCCTTTGACCAGGATGTTGCACCTCTGGACCCTTACTAATGATATCCTGCAAAATATGTACAAGGGCACCCTTACTGGAATGGTTTTCATTGACCTCAGTATGACATTTGAACTCATCGAGCATACCCTACTTCTCAATAAACTAACACACTGGCATTAGTGCAAATGCTTAATCCAGCTTCAGAGACTTCATCACATACAAACTCTTATCAAAATAGGGTCATCCCTTTCTGAAGCAGCATTAGTATACAAAGATGTGTCTCAGGGGTCTATCCTTGCCTCCTTTCTACTCTCTATTTTTATTAAACTTCCTTATGGCCACTCTCATTTACCACTGATCTTATAAGTGGATGACATGGTCATCTACAGTCCAAACCATTTCCATTCTGACATTCAGTTCCCAACTCCAAACCTATATACATTCTCTTTATTATTGTCAACCACTGATTAATTCATAATCAGTCCAAAATAAAAAATTATGTTTTTTGAAGAATATACCAAAAATTATGCTATTTCCCAAATGTCCTACACATTAAAGATTTAAAGAACACCAAAGTAGAAAAAACGACATCCTTCAAATAGCTTGGACATTGGCTGTACCAAACCCTTATCTTTCATCTTCACAAAGAAAAAAGAAACAATTTTCTTTTCTTTTGTGGTAGCAAATCTTTCACTAACTAAAACCACTGCAAGATCCTCCTATCTCATCTCAAATATGGTCTTCACATTTTGCTGCAGCATCTAAGAAAAACACTTCCACCCTACAAGCCATCACAAATAAAATATTTTGTCTCATCATACAACCCCTCTTTAAAGGAACACCACTGCCTTTCTCTTACCAAAGAGCTGACCTGTTATTTGTACTGTAGCACTGCTGTTCACCTGACCTCTTATTTGTAGCACTGCTCTTCAAACAGCTTCATCTTAAAAAAGCCTCCCCTCTTGTAGCTAAAGTGAAGAATTTCTCATTTTATTAGCTCCGACTCTTCTAATTGTAGAACCAAACTGCATAGCACCAATCATGCATTCTCTACTGTAGCCCAAAACTCTGGCAATGTCATCTAATCCACCTAAATTGCCTCATCTAATATCCCAAATTTACTAAAAACATACCCATAACCAATTATAGCAAATCTGCTTTCAAATGGTTTCCATCACTTAAACATTTAACCACCTCTTCCCTTATTCTTTGATTCCTTTTAAAATCCTTTTCATATTCTTGTATTGTTAGGACATACATACATGCAGTTAAGAAATTATTGTTAATAATGTACATACTGATATTTATTTGTTTGGCACTGTTGTACTACTGCTTTTTTCTTTTTTAGTTATATTACTGTTAATCATATATTTGAAGAGAAATACAGGCAAAGGCACCCAGATATAGAAAATTTCACAATACAGAAAATAAGAAAACAAAGGGTGGATGCAGAAAAGAGGATTAGTAAGGAAGAAGAAGTTAAACAAACAGAAGCTAAAGTTATGGAATACCTGCAAAGTGAAAGATTTAGGGTAAAAAATCTGACACAAGTTATGTCACAGCATGATTGAACAATGAGTCCTAAAGTAAGGAGAAACAGCAGGACATATCTGAAGAAGAAATATGGACATGGGAAAGAAAGACATCTGATATGATTCGATATTTATGCAAAGGAGAAAACAAAACTAATCAGTAGAAAAAAAACAGCACCAAAGATATTTGAAGAGAAATACAAAGGCACCTTGATTTGGAAAATTTCACAATACAAAAATAAAAAAATAAAAAATAAGAAAAAAGGAGGAAAGTAGAAAAGAAGATTAATAATTAAGACATTAAAGAAATATAAACTGAAGTTATAGTTTACCCATTAAGAGAAGGATTTAGTGCATCTAATACGAGTGATGTCACAGCACGAAGAGACAATGAGTCTACAAATTAAACAGAAACAGGTGGAGTGGGAAGCAACTGAAAACTTGACACATCATGATACTCTGAAGCATTCTGTAGTAGACTGGTACAAAAGTTTATTTAGAGCTGTATAAAAATGGAGCGAGCAGGAAACAGTGGCAACTCTGACATGGGCAATGTTGTGGAGTGATAGGCCAATGAATTCCCATATGAAGGAATAGCAGATGAAGCAAGATGCATCTAAAGAGGATACGTTACAAGAAGATGTTATGTGACTTTCTCTAGAATGCCCACAGAAAATGGAAAGCAAAGAATGTCCTCTTAAGTTTAGAAAAAATGAAAGGAGTAGAGATGGCTAGACATATTGATAGACATAGATAGACATATTAAGATCAATGAGAGAAATAATTTACAGAAAGTAAATAAGACTCAAAATTTTAGAAGTCTGATAAGCAGTCAGGACTATTAGGAGAAATGCATGTGATGTAACAGAAGAAAACAGGATATATTACTGTGCAGCTAAATTAATAAGATAATATTAATAATTAAAATTAAGTGTACATGATCTATATTCAAGAACACACCTACCACATCTTTGTGCTTTGTACTCACTCAGAAAGACTAAACAAAGTCTACCCTTTGTGGTAACCTTTATGAAACCCCCTTGATATTTAAGACTGCAAGAAAATCCGTAAGAAAACTAAAAGTATGAGGGTGACAATGGGAGTTATGCTTGTGTTGTCTGGTGTACATGTATTGGAGGCATTAAGGAATCCTAGGGAACATGTGAGCACTAAACATAGAACAAAAAGGGAAAGGAAAGGAAGAAATAAAATGGCACCCTGGAAGCACTGAAAAGTGAAAACTATAAACAGTTAAGAAGTGTCACTGTTAGAAGAATATAAAAAAATAAAGATAGCATAGGCAGAAAAACTTATAAGATATACAGATAAATGTAAAGGAAAAGTACAAAATAATAAATTTATTAATGACCCAACAAAAGGAATAGAAACACCACCAAAAAAAGTAGAAATAGATACATTTTGGAGAAATATTTATGAAGACTCTGTGGAACATAACAAAGATGCTGAATGGATAGAAAGAATAAAAGAAACAGTAAGTAGTTCAAATATAGAGGATATGAAATGGAATAAAGTAATGGCCAGAGAAACTTAAACAAAATTAAGAAAAGTTCCTAAATGGAAAACCCCAGGCCCAGATGCAGTATCTAACTTTTGACTAAAAGTATTAATATCTTTACATGAAGACTTAGCCTTGAGTAAGAATTACTTATATGAGCATCCTGAAGAGTCACCAGTCTGTTTAACATCAGGAAAAATTAAACTCCTCTGTAAGAGTGAACATGCAGGCCTTCCTGAAACCTGTAGACCAATATCTTGCCTTCCGACGATGTACAAACTATATATTGTAATTCATGCAGACAGAGTTTATAGGCATTTAGAAAAAAAACCTCAATGATGGCAATAGAAAAAAAGGAAGTCATGTGGAACAAATGATAATTTTTTGCTAAATAATGCCATAATAGAGAATGGTAAAAAATTGGACAAATCTAACTATAGCGTTGGTAAATTACAAAAAGGCATCTGACAGTATCCCACATCCATGGATAAAGGAGTTACAGATGTGTAAGATACGTCCTATATTGATCAATTACAATACAGTGACCATGAAACAGTGGGAAACCACTTTGTAGCTAAGTCATAACAATAAGCAAATTATGATTACAGGAATAAAAATTCAAAGGGGGAATATTTCATGGTGACTCTCTGTCAACGCTACTTTTTTGTTTTGCCCTTAACCCATTAAGCTGTCTACTTAACAGATTAGGCCATGGTTACAGTTTGGCTCCCAACCAACCAAGTTTAAAGACTTCTCATCTACTTTTGTGAACAACGTAAAGCTGTATAGTTCATCAGATGAGAAGTTGAAAGCACAACTACAAATGGTTAAAACTTTCTCAGAAGATATATGAATGTAATTTGGTTTTAATAAGTATGTTAAAGCAATGTTTAAAGCAGGAAAGCTGCAGCACAAAGGAAATAACAATCTGGGACAGGAATGTAATATAAAGGAACTTGAACAGCTGGGAGTGTATAAATATCTGGGAATTGATAAAGAATTAGCAGTAAAACATGAACAAATTCAAACAAAACTTAGGAGTACTTTAGAAGACTGAAACTAATACTGAAAACATCCCAGACATCTAGCAACAAAATCCAAGGTATAAAGTAATTTGCTCTTCCTGTTCTAACTTACAGTTTTGGGGTGACTGATTGGCCCCAAAATTTATTGGATCAGTTGGACAGGAAAACAAAAAAAATGATTTATGCTTTCAAATGATATACAAAAAAATGAGTGTATACCATGATTATATATATTCTTCATTCTGAAGGAGGTATGGACCTCCTTGAAACTGATTACATATATACAGTATATATACATATACATATATATATATATATATATATATATATATATATATATATATATGTGTGTGTGTGTGTGTGTGTGTGTATATATATAAATATATATATATATATATATATAAATATATATATATATATATATATATATATATATATATATATATATATATATATATATACATATATATATATATATATATATATATATATATATATATATATATATATATGTGTGTGTGTGTTTTATATATATATATATATATATATATATATATATATATATATATATAAACACACATACACACACACACACACACACACACACACACACACACACACACACACACACACACACACATATATATATATATATATATTCAGCTATAAGACTGTATACTGTATACATATCTGTTGATCTCAACAGACCCAAACATAGCGAAATTTTTAAAACATGAAGAGAAGTCTAAGATGACTTCCCTGCTTAATTTAGCAGGAGCATATCAGTGTCAAGTGGGAATGGAAATCAAACCAGAAGCAGAGAAAAACAGGCAGCAAATGAATGTGCCAGAAAATGAAAGAATATAAGGGAAAGGATCAGATGAGAAGGAAAACAATGTGGAAAAAGCATAAATAGTGTGACATGTACAGAGATTTCCTGGAACAACTTCATGTCGATCATGATTTGATGCAGGAATGGTTAAGGAGTGGTGCGTTCAAATCAAAAGATGGAGAATGGACTACATATACTTTGGTTTATGAAGTCCACTGAACATGTGGTTGAAGCAGACAAATGGAGGTTCATAAAACAGAAATGGAAACAGTCACACATCTTGTTTCTTGGTGTGATACACTCATGACAGAGGGCCTGTATACTGAAAGGCATATTAATGTGGCAAGACTGTTGCACTGGGGATTGTACATACATTACAATACTGAAGTAGAAGAGAAACATTAGAAACATAAGCCACAAAACAGTATAAAGAATGATGAAGTTTATATTACATTATATCACCAATTATCTATGGTTCAGAAAACAGATGCGAGAAAAACAGATATAGTCTTTCATGAAAAGAAGACAAAAGTAGCACTGATCATTGAAATTGCTAGAAATAATGATTACAGTGTCTTATGTACAGAGAGACCCAAAGTCATTAAATATCAGGATTTGCAGACAGAAATGAGGGAATGTGGAAGGTGGATACCCCCACAGTTCCAATAGTAGTAAAAACAACTGGTCTCATAAAAACAAATTTAGATTCATATTTAGATATTCTACTGATACATGTAACTCCATATGACTTACAGTAAGAGTCAGTTCTGGGTACATTGCAGGTGCTGCAAACAGCACTTTTGGCTAACATTAAAGACTGAAAGAATACTAATTTAACAAACTTTAATTATACCCTGACTTAAGAATGTGGTTCATTCCAGTCATGGTATTAGAAACCTAAAAACTTTGGAAAAATTAAACTGAGAGTAATAAATAACAGAGCAAGAGCTGCTTGTCTGCTAAAAGGAAGATTTATCAAGGATGGCAAGGCAGAAACACTCCCCAACTTTTCTTAGGAGTGTGTCATTGATGTGCAGCCAATGCACAAGAGTTTCACTACCTGAACATCTTTCAAGTCAGGCTCTTGTGCACTGCTGGTGCTTCATTACTAAAGACCACTGACATACTATGATGTCCAGCTATCATGCACAGGTGTCAGTATGAATGGATCCAAAGCAGATGTTTTTGAGAATATTATTCATTTCTTACTTTTGCAGGATTTTTAGATAAATATGTAACACATTCTACACTACTCCCAATATTAGAAAGCACTGATAATGTGTCTTCTACTCAAGAAACAGTACTGTGATGTCCATGAGTATTTCATACCCGCCTTAAGCCATATGACTCTGCAAGATCTCTAATGTCTGACACCAAGTTCAGAATTGCTTATTGTGTCTCTTGATGGAGTGCAAGCACTCATGATGGTGCCTCATGGAAGCATCACAAGTACTGATGACATCATGGATGACGTCATATCTTAGATTATTTTCATCATCATGCCCTGCACCAAGCATTAGACATTTTGGATACCCGTTTTGGTACTAGCATGAGTCTTCACCACACTTTTGGACATCACAAGCAAATGCTGCTCCACAGGCGGGTCATACAACACAGGCTATGCATGCCACTATCTTTATCAGGGGCTGCTGCCTCCCCCTGTAGACATTGTATATTTTCCAAAGCCAATGTGTCCCTATACAGATGCCAGCTCCATGCAAACATGTATATAAAATTCAGAGTGCACCTGTGCACTTTAAGTCCACCTCTGTTCTGCTTTCACTTTCATAAATATCTGATACCACTATCTTGGGCAATGGCAGTTTAGTTTCACCTGACAGTCTTCTCCCAACTATATCCTTTGTGGCACTGGCTATGTTCTTTGTGTATGAGGCATTTTTAATGTGCCCATGGCAGCAAAGAGGATAAATCAAAGCAACAAACCAGGCAAGGATCATGTCATTTTACTAAAGCTAATTTCACAGAATACTCCATAATCAAATAAATAATACTGAATGTCAGTTTTATTAAAAAAATAACAGAAAAAGATCTCTGGATCATCCCCATTTGCTTTCTGGTAATGTTTAGTTCTTTTAAAATTTTTGATTGTGTGACTGTGAAGTTAATGTAGCTATCTGAGGAGGATACTGGTAGTTCTGAGGGGCTTGCCTCTATAAACATAGTGTTTCTATTTTTGTGGATTTTTCAGTGAAAGTCACTCTCTCTATTTCTCGCTATGTTATTTATTTTCTGATAGAGGTTTAAGTGAACATAGTTTCAGTAAAATGACAAGAATCCAGCCAGGTCACAATCTGAATGGAGAATGTATTACCTGTGTCAGTTAAAGATAAGCAAGCTGAACCAGTGTGACATAACCCCTTCCAAAGCATATCATGCAAAGCACACTATGTTCCCAAGACCCAAGGTCAACATATTATTTATAACAGCATCTGTCGGTCGTACTTCAGATGGGGTTGTAATGACATGCATGTACATGCAGTGAGTTAAAGACTGCATAGCAATCCCAATGTGATCTCTGACAAACTGTAGCACCACAGAATGTGCATATTGTATGCCTTTATATTTATCATCTAAGTGGCTTGGGTAAGTTCCCTGCTGCAGTTTCAAGGATAGCAATTGTAGACAATATTAGCTTTGAAAATCAGGATTTCTAACTATGTTTTTGCAGGCAGGCTGTACTCCACTGCACCCCTCTTTTGCATCTTTGACACTAGTCCCCTCCCTGTATATGTACCACTTTTAGGGTGAATGCATCTCCTGATAATGTAAAATGACAGTAAAAATAACCTGACAATTGAAATTATAAGCATGCACAACTGTTACCTTGCAGTAATGCGAGGGGCATTTTTGTTTGGATGGCTATGTTCCTACAGGGTCTTGCTCTACCTACATTTATTAATTTAGCTGCATTTGTTTGAAAAGTCCAACTAGGCAAATCCCTTTTTCTGCAGAGGCCTGAGGAGGAAAAACTCTACAGTACAAAATAGCTATGAAGCACTAGTATAGACAAAGCAGTATTATAAAATTTGGGAGACAAACAAACTGCATTTTACTAAATATACAAAGGATAAAAAAAGTCTTATCTACAGTATATACACACAGAATGCAATGCAATGATATTCAGATATTGCAATGTTAAGCCGTCCATCCATCCATCCATCCATCCATCCATCCATCCATCCATCCATCCATCCATCCATCCAGAACTGCTTTTCCCATTTTTGCACATGGGATTGGGTGTGACAATCATCTAGAGCCAGGGTATATCTAATTAGTCTAGACTGGGTAAGAAGGTCAAGTGAAGAGGAGAATGAGTGAGGAGAGGTGGGAAATATATCTCTAGGAAAAGGAAAATAGAAGAGTGAGACAAGAAAAACGGGGAAGATGAGGGGAAGGAAGACTAGGGAGAAATAAATAACAATAAAATGTTAAGAATAGATATGGTTTCATCTAGTTTAATTTCTCCAAGTCCTTTGGGTTTCTAATACCATGATGGGAATGGACCCCATGCATAAGTGAAAGTATGATTAAAGTTGGTAAAATTAGTATTGTTTCAATCTTTGATGTTAGCGAAAAGTGCTCTTTGCAGTACCCACAATGTGCCCAGAATTGATTCCTGCTGTAATTTATATGGAGTTACATGTATAAGTAGCATATCTAAATAAGACTGTAAATTCTTTTTTATGAGACCCATTGCTTCTACTGCTATTGGAACTGTCTGGGTACCCTTCTTTCACATTGCCCTTGTTTCTGCCTGCATATATGCAAAAGGGCTATATGCATGCAACATAACTTTACAACACACATATAGTGGCAGCTTATAATCTATATGTATACAATACAAACCTCTACATACTGTAATACGTCATTCTCAATGACCTGGAGATCTTGGTTCCTATTTAAGGCCAATATTTGCTCAGTTTCATGACTAGTGGTTATGGAAAACCACTGATAGCATTTCTTCCTGTTACAACCTTTTTTGCCCTCCCCTAAGTCTTGTACCGCATTCACATACTGACAACACACATGCATCCTCCAGTAGTGTTTATCAGCTGCATTGATATGCCAGGCAAAGTCTTCCTACAGCCACCTCCTCAATGCCCTTATAAACCCGATACCCAGAGGTGCAAACTTGCTTCCTGATAGCATTGTCCTCTGAGTGAAGTTATCACACTGGAGTCTAGCTCTACCTGTGATTGTCTACACCTAGAAAATATGAAGTATATTTGACTAAGATGTGTGTCTCTGCACTACACTGAACAATGTGCTCATACATACTACCTGTCAAGCAGGTATAATATAATAAGTATAATATAGCCACAGTTATAAGCAATGGACAGCAACATGTGTAGTATTGCCAAATGTGCTGCATGGAAAATTAAATGTCGGTGTGTGTGTACATATATGCATATGTATGTGTGTGCGTGTGTGTGTGTGTGTGTGTGTGTGTGTGTGTGTGTGTGTGTGTGTGTGTGTGTGTGTGTGTGTGTGTAACTTATGTTACTTATGTAACTTACCAGAAATGCATAAGCGCAGATTCGAGATATTCAAATTTGCTCTTAGGCACTTTCGGCATTCTGCATTTTCAGCTTCATGGTCTCGGAATGCTGAAATTCGAGATTTCAGCATTTCGAGATTATGAAGTGAAACTATATATATATATATATATATATATATATATATATATATATATATATATATATATATATATATATACTGCAGCACTATTAATGCCACCACAAGCTTGTCCTTTATCAACTCATCTTTTAAATCACAGCTTTGTTTCTCAGGTCAGTTATATAAGTTACAAAAGCTTCCCTTGGATTTTGATCTCTTGTGCAAAATAAATGCCTCTGTTACGTAATATTTGTCTAGGGGTTACACATTTCCCTAAATTTATGTTTTAAACACTTGGGGTCTTGCCTTGATTCAGCCTGTACAACAATATGATGGTTTTCACCTTCTTCCTCACATACTGCTGGTGCATACACAAATGAACGCTCCCTTTCAATGGCCTCTGACTCAGCTAGCTCTGGTGCATGCATCTTTGTCAGAATAAGCTGCTTGTATAAAAATATTGTAATCTTGCTCAAATATTCTCCAATTCTCTGCAATATTCTGATCAAACACAAGTGGTGAGGGCTTTTGAAATCCATCTGCCATATTAACACATACCAGTGAAGGGTTTTGCAAATATGCACAAACATACACACATATACATAAACTTCGCAAAATAAGTCTCTCGGGCACTGTAATACTCTTGAAATTACTGTACTGTAAGAAATTACCTCAGCAGTCTAAGAAACATTTCAAAATAACTGCACTGTGCGAATAAACTGGGCAGAAGAAGCTCAGAATAAGAAACATTTCAAAGTAATTACACTCTGCGAATAAACAGCACACAACACACTGAAACTTCCCCAAAATGGTGGTACTTTGCTAAATAACTCTGTACAGTGCAAGAAACACTCTGTATTGGTGACACTTTGCACACAGTAAACTATTCAGAATAAATGCACAATAATAAGCACACACTGTAAGCACTTTTACATACTTTAAGATATTTTGAATAACTAGTTATGCCCTGAATACAATGCAAAATAGTAGTTATGCCAAAACACAGTTGTTGTTGTGTCTTTCGGCTTTTCCCGGTTTGGGGTCGCCAAAGCGGAACTCCGGTCCGCTAATGATTGGTAGTTGATTTTTACGTGCCGAGTTACCAGCCCTGACGCACAACCACTTTGCCAACAAAATGGAGTCTCCTTGCTTTATTTATACTTAATGTGCCATTCTTGCCCTTATGATATTCATTTTGCTCATTTAACCTCTTTTCATTCCATTATACTTTTTTGTGCTCTTTTTACTCTAAACATGCCTGTTTTCCTTTAAACGTGTTTGTTTTACAATTCCGAGGTAATTCCAAACCCCTTATATGCTATACTGAAAATCATTTTATCAAATATCTTAATTTTAAACATTTAATTTAATTAATAAGCCTTTTGTGCCTTTCGCTTGTTTAATAATGCAGTTTGTGTTCTTGTAATGCTCTGTTTTATCTTTTTTATAAAGTAAACTGTTCGTGCAAGTTTTCATTACCTTTGGTTCTTTTCTGGCCCTTTTCCATGCTTGTTTCTCTTAGTTTACCTTCACTATTAACTCTGCACCTCATAGCTTTGGATATCAGTCCCTGGAATCCCAGTTCTGACACCATGTAACTCATCTAGTCAGGATACAATAGACAAGACTTTGTGGGTTCTGTTCAAGCAGCTTTATTATGTGCAAACACATCAGGATTGAGACTTAATAGTTTTCACTTAGATCAACTTATAAACAAACTAGCTGTTACACTCATACATGCTCACTCTCTGGTTGCACTTTCAAAATGGCACTGAAGCTATGTTGCAAAAGAGAGTAAAATCCCATGAGTGGAGGAGCTCCCTGGTCAGCCTCAGTAAGAAGCTGAGATCCCTTATAAGATCCTCCAAAGCTATCTACAAAAACAAAATCGTCACTAATTCTAAGGACAACCACAAAGCATTCGATAGTTATGTCAAGAATCTCGATGGCAAAACCCAGATCTGCTCTGAGTTACAGCACAACAGTACAAAAATTACAGAACCAACTGATATTACCAACATCCTGGCAGATAGGTTCAGTGCTAACTTTACCCCCCACCCCCTAACGGGCACATATCTGTACAGGACGAATGCAGAGTCCCTGTAATCACAACTACGCAGGTAAAAGCTGCACTCTCTAAAGCCAAAAATGCAGCATCCATGGGACCGGACAACATCCCAGGCTGCATTTTACATGAACTTCAGAATGAACTGGCTCCCCACTTAAGCACCATGTTCAATAATAGCCTTGCATCAGGCTTTGTGCCCACTGAATGGTGCACAACAACAGTTATCCCACTCCACAAAGGGGAGCCACCACTGGTCCCGGGAACTATTGACCTATTAGCCTGATGAGCCTGGTCTGCAAGACCATGGAACTTATCATCATGGAACTCATAAACAAAGACATTGGTAACCTCCAAACTCTGGATCCCACCCAGTTCGGGTTTGTAAAAGGCAGATCATGCCTCCTGAACCTGATCAACTTCTTTGAGGCAGTCACCAAAGCCGTAGATGAGGGTAATGTGGTTCACATAGCCTATCTTGACCTCGCCAGGGCTTTCAACACCATCCCCCATTCTGGAATTATAACTAAACTCACTAAACTAGGTATAAATCCCTACGTCACAAGATGGGTTGCCAACTGGCTCGCTGACAGAATCCACACTGTAAAAGTTGCAGACTCTAAATCTGACCTCAAAGCAGTGACAAGTGGAGTACCACAGGGTTCCGTCCTGGGATCTCTCCTGTTTGGTATCTACTTCTCTGAATTACAGGCTAACACAGAAGACCTCTGGCTAATGAAGTTCGCAGATGACTGCAAACTAGGAGATATAGTCAAGTCCCCAAATGATGTGGACATCCTACAGAAGGGTCTCGCAGAGACATATGCCTGGTGTCAGGGCCATGGCCTCAAGCTCAATGCCAAAAAGTGCAGTGTCATCCCCTTTGGTAAAAAGAGGTCATTGTTCCTCTTTACTCGACACTCATTAGACCCATTATAGAGTACAACGCCCCTTTTGGAATGTACCTCACAAGACATCTGCAGCAGCTGGAAAGGCCACAGAAGTACCTCACAAAGAGGATTACTGGCATCAAACAAATGCCCCACGCTGACCGTCTCAAAAACTCCAGCTTTTCTCCATAGCATATCGCCTACTCCAAGGTGATCTCTGCCTAACATATAAAGCTATGTCAAACCCAGAGCTGTTGGACATGCTACACCTAAAGAAATCCCAATCCCTCCAAGCTACATGCTCTAGGGACCTAAACCTTGTCACCACAATAAACAGGACATGCTGGAGGGATACATTCGTGTCTGAGTGACTTCCCATACTCTGGAACAGGCTACCCATCTATGTCAAGCAAAGTTCTTCATTAGCACTCTTCAAGAAAAATCTTGACGAGTGGATGGGAAATAGGAAATACACCCCGGCGATCACTTCTGTGTCTCTGCTCGACAGTGGCACAGGAAAATAACTTTCTTGGGTGGCATAAACCAGGGAACCTTGTTGGCTAGGCTTATGTAGGTCCGTGGGCCAATAGCCAAGTACCTACCTATGAATCTATGAACCTATTTATATGCACATGCTGACCTTGAAACACTTCTTAAAGACACAGCTTGCACACACACACACACACACACACACACACACACACACACACACACACACACACACACACACACACACACACACACACATGCACGCACATACACACACACACACTATTCTACAAGGCAGTTTGTCAGAAAAAAAATCAGCTGACAGAAAATTACTTGCTTTTTTCTATGAGAAATTGTACAGCAAGGATCAGGGAAATTGCCCTTCCATCACTGTAGTGTGAGCTCAAAATTGGTATATATAATTAAGAGGGGGCATGGGGCAGTAAAGGGAGGCTTGCCCCCTTTCCCAAAAAACATGTTTTATGTGCTTTTTTGTTTTTTTGATTATTTGTGTTTGAAGCTTGTTTGGTCAGTTATTTGTGGTTCAATGTTCTGGCAGTTCAACTATCTGCCATAAATCCATATATTTATATATAATCATGTGCGTGCACACACACACACACACACACACACACACACACACACACACACACACACACACACACACACACACACACACACACACACACACACACACAATCCCAATGTCAAAACATTCAAGACAAATGAAAGTCTTGGCATTACTACACTCTCCCACTTAGTTTACACACGATAATCAAAAATCTGACTATTTTAGTATTCAAGAAATAACATCTTTCAACCATATTAACCACAAGAAAATGTAGCAATGTATTATAGTACCCACACATACACACAGATCCAAAAGATGTGCGTGAATGAAATGGGCGTGCCTTTGCTGAAGGTTGGGCGTCGGGCTGGCAATTCAGCACCATTAAAATTCTGCCAATCATTAGCGGACCGGAGTTCCGCTATGGCGACCTCTAACCGGGAAAAGCAGAAAAGACAAAGACATGCACACACAGATATACAAATGTATAAAAATATGGTATTAAATATTGATGAGGAGAAACATCAATGCACTTTACATTGTTGCAGTTCAAACTTAAAACAACCAAAAGCAAACCAATCCCAACAGAAAATTGTTTGCCTTTTGCAATTGCTCATCTTAAAAGATAAATCCTAACTGTACATTCAGACATAATCTGTCTAAATAGTGATAGTTTTAGGGAAGGGTTTTTGGTAAGGTAAAGTGTAGGGTTGAGGTTTGAGCAGCAAAAGGATTAGGGCTAGCACACAGGAGTAAGGACGGGGGGGGGGGGCTTCACCAAAAGAATGTCTGCAGCTGAGATGGCTTCATTTGAGAACTTGCAGTATTCCCTGATCTGTAAGGACTAAACAAGGAACATAAGGAACTGCTAGGTAGAGATTAGCCTGCTCAATGAAGGACATGCTAGAAGCTATTTGTTTGGCTACAAAGTTATTTTTCCTCTAGTTCATTGCATTTTGTGATGATTCTGGGTTATGAGGCAAGTACGAATGGGAGTGTCCTGAACTCATAGTGACTATTTCCTGTACTAAGATATAGGTACCGCCTGGATTCCTTGGCTAACATTATGTGAAGGATGGTACCATGACAGATAGTAACCAGAAGGCACAAAGGACAAATCTCTGACAATCCAAATAACCTGCCTCCAAGTTTATCTGTGTCAGAGCCTGTTACATAATATAGGGGCTTGCAGCAGGCACATCTCTCTCATTACTGGTGTTGGGAGGAAAATGCTTCTCATATTAAACAATGGCAGTAAGTTGCTGTTCGTCCTTATTGATACAGCTGAAAAGGCATTGATGTATTAGTAGCAATGATGCAAACATGATCCAATGTAGGGATATATTAGAGGGAAAGAAACAAGAACACAAACAGTGTGTGTGACATTTACACATAAAGGTATATGACTGTGCGAGTCTGTGTGTGATTATGGGGTGAGTAAAATCATGAGGCAAAAGTAACTGCTGTTATCTTTCCAAGACTAGTTCTCTTACGTGATAATATTCACTCTGGTGGACCTTACTTCTGTTACACAATGCTTTACCTCTATGGTACAAACGTTTGTGTGTTTATGTTATATGTTGTTGCTAGATTACACTTGCTGGACCATTTACAAAGATACAGAGTTGCCTGTAAGAACTTTGGATTCTAGTCTGATCTTAAAACATAGTGAAATATAAGATACAGTATAAAATTAGTAAGGGCCTAGACTGACATTCAAAAATGTATTGCATGTCATCTACTGGTTGTGTTTTTATATTTTCTTGAGCAAGATCATTCCTGTTTGCTTAATTACTCTTACAACTAAAATGATTTATTTTATATATTTCAAAAGTTTTGCTATTCAGTTTTTAAATGCTTCTGGCTGATGAATTATTTATGCGCTTAAGGCTTTATGCATTGAGCTGGTATTATTAACTGTTTTGCATCCCTCTGTCGAAGAGTGACAGTTAAATGTTAAATGCTAAATGCTACATTTCAGATATGTAGACTGGCTTATTTCTAGGGTAAACAGTAATTTATGCTCTTGGCTTTGTCAATGTAGTCTGACTGGGAGCAGTTTTACTCTGAATTAGGGGAGAGGCTGTGAGTTATTATTTAGCCTCCCTTACGGAAGATTTGTGGGTGTATGGAGGCAGTACCACATGTGTGTTTGCATTCAAAATAATCATGATGATGTTTTAAATTACTGTTGGTGAGATTACATTGGAAGGCACAGGGCTCAGTCTAAGGTAAGGAAAATTCTGAGAACCAAAGGATTATAAAAGTGATCTGCAGCTATACAATGCAAGGCTTATTTGGTTATGGCAGGTGTTAGCTATTACCCAAGGAAAAAGTGCTATTTGCTATACACTTTTAAGGACAGTCACTACTCACATATTAATTATTATTTGGTTTGCAGTCCTGTGGATTGTGAGATCCTTCCCTTGCTGTTCACAGATTATTTTAAGGCAGTGAGTAGGATATATATACTATTTCATCACAATCTTTGCATTTTTATTGAGAAGAATGCAGTCCTCAGTATGTCTGCACAACTACTGAGGAGCAGCAGGCAACAGTATCTCCAGTACTGAAAGACATGTTATAGTACGCAGCATAATTATAGGTTCATAGGTGTGTATTAGGCCAACAGCCCTGGAGCCTTTATAAGCCTAGCCCATAGAAGTGCCCTGGCATCATGCCACCGTTAGTTCCCAGTGCCTCTATCAAGTAGAGCCACTGGAGTGATCCCCGGGGTGAACTTTCTATTTCCCATCCACTCATCAAGATTTCTCTTTAAAAGGGCGAGTGAAGTGCTAATTACATACCTTTTTTCAAAACAACAGAATTTCAGAGTTGTTGTTTTGCCACTCATTAATTGTGTATACTGGAAGGAAGGCATAGTATATCAGACTTTTGTGAAAAAAAAATAAAACCCTCTAAATAGAGCTTGGAAGTGATTAGTAGCAATGGTTCAAGGGTTCCACGCCCCTACATGGAGAAATTGATGTATTATCTTCCATATAAGGAAGTTTTCAGACAAATGTCTGCTATGATCTGATTATTAGTGTGTGTATTTGCAGTCTGTGACCATGTCCCCATATGGCACATATAGTAACACAAGTGTAGGAAAGCAACAATATCGTTAGTGATAGAAAGAAAAGAATAATGACAGCCCTGTTTATATTAACAATAACACGGTTAACGGAAGTAATAATAATCCGGCTAGTAACAGAAAAAGTAGCATTACTTATAACAACAATAACAGATACATACTTGTCAGCAAGAACAGGGGTAGCAGCTGTGTAGCAGAGTAAGGGCTGCATAAGTAGCGACAAACAGCAGCGGTAGTGTCATGATAACAACAGTAATTAAGCAGTAGCAGTTCTACTAACAAGACTAGCAGCAATCATAGTTTGTGACTAACGATGATACTTCCAGTTGTAGGACACTTTACTAGTAGTATATTAACATAACTATCAGCATCAGGAGTAATACTGATTTATTAATAGCAGTAGCACTATCTTACTAGTAATATATGCTGTAATACCTAAAGAAGTATTAGTTGGAATAGTACCATACTGACACAAAAACACTTTAGTAGTGAGTACTGCAGAAATGTAGTGACCTATTTCACTAACTGATGGAATTCCTGCTGAAGTAGAAGTACCTGAGACAGCATACAGTACATACATGTCTGGATGTGTAGCATGTAGTTAGGGATATAACTTGCCACTCATTAATTGTGTATACTGGAAGGAAGGCATAGTATATCAGACTTTTGTGAAAAAAAAATAAAACCCTCTAAATAGAGCTTGGAAGCGATTAGTAGCAATGGTTCAAGGGTTCCACCCAGTACATACATGTCTGGACATGTAGCATATAGTTAGGGATATAACTTCATAGATGAATACTAGGCTACATACAGTACATACATGTCTGGACGTGTAGCATGTAGTTAGGGATATAACTTCATAGATGAATACTAGGCTGCATCCAGTACATACATGTCTGGACATGTAGCATATAGTTAGGGATATAACTTCATAGATGAATACTAGGCTACATACAGTACATACATGTCTGGAAGTGTAGCATGTAATTAGGGGTATAACTTCATAGATGAATACTAGGCTGCATGCAGTACATACATGTTTGGAAGTGTAGCATGTAATTAGGGATATAACTTCATAGATGAATACTAGGCTGCATACAGTACATACATATCTGGAAGTGTAGCATGTAGTTAGGGATATAACTTCATAGATGAATACCAGGCTGCATTCAGTACATACATGTCTGTAAGTGTAGCATGTAGTTAGGGATATAACTTCATAGATGAATACTAGGCTGCATGCAGTACATACATGTCTGGAAGTATAGCATGTAGTTAGGATATAACTTCATAGGTGAATACTAGGCTGCATACAGTACATACATGTCTGGAAGTGTAGCATGTAGTTAGGGATATAACTTCATGGGTAAATACTAGACTGCAAGCAGTACATATATGCATGGAGGTGTAGCATGTAGTTAGGGATTTGACATCATAGGTGAATACTACGCTGCATGTAGTACATACATATATGGAAGTGTAGCATATTATGTGTATAACGTTGTGGGTAAATGCTAGGTTAGCTACCTTTGTGGACCATTTTAAGCCTAGCCAGTTTTCCCTTAGTGAACCTCTTGTCTATGAGGTAAATATCTTAACTATTATGCCAACCACAACCCCAAAATAAATACCACACTTTTCATAGGCGCCAGAAGCTGTTAAAGACCAGGGGGAGGGGGCGGAGGGTGACAGGGGCACTTAGTGAACTAAAAAAGGTAATTTTTTTATAACTATTTGCTACCACAACATAGATTCACTTGGAGGACATTTTAAGCTTAGCCAATTCCCTTTTGGTGCTAGAATTAACATTTTCTGATTGGTCTTAGCCATCCCCATGGCTGATAATTGTATATTAGCCCTAGTGACAACAACTGTGATCATACCATAGATATTTTGAGGGGACCATGTAAGGGATGCAGCATTTAGGAATTGCCTCTATCCATTAGTGGCATGAGGAGAAATCCTGGAATACATTTTCTATTACCCATCCTTAGATCCAAATTTCATTTGAATATGAATGGATGAGCTTTGCTTTATTTTTATGGATAGTCTGTTCCGGAACAGTGGTAGCCTTTGTGATATATATTCATCTCTCCACAACATTCAGTTTAGATACCTGGACTGAGTATTCCTGATGCCACTTGATTTGCTGATGTTCAGTAGGTCCATCTGTATCATGTCGGAGGATGCTTTGTATGCCAGACATGTCACCTCTAAGCACTCTGTAGGATACTGAGTATAGTAATAAAACTTTGAGGTTGTCCATGCAAGACCTATTGTTTAGGACTTGTATCCTTTTAGTAAGGTATCTCTAAAGGTATTCCAATTGTTGCATGGGGCTGGACAGATACATGCCAAAGTGGGCATTATACAAAATGATTGACATAATGAGAGCTTTGTAAAGGGGGACAACAGCATCTCTAGATCTAGTCACAATCAATTTGTTTATAAGCTGTGCAATATAGAAAGGCTTTCTTATGACTCTGGGCACATGTTGGTCAAAAGTTAGGTCACTGTACACACAAGTTCCCAAATGCCAAACAATTGGATCAGTTCTCAGAGGGCATTGTCATGATTTTGACAACAGTTATTATTTGGGACAAACTGTCCTGCATGATGGTTAAATCATTTGGGGATTCAATAACTTCTCCTAGCTTACAGTCATCTCAAACATAGCTGGCCAAAGCTCTTTGGTATTTCTTTTTACTTTTGAGATGTATATGCCAACCAGAAAAAGTCTCAGCACCGAACCCTGGGGAACTCCATTGGTGACTGGTTTCTTCCCTGTTTTGATCTCCTGCATCCTGTGAGCCAAGTTGGCAATTCAGCTGGTGATGTAAGTATTTGGTCCTACATTATTCATCTTTTGTACTACACCTGAGTATAGTTGTCTTTTGGGAGTAGGGGTGAGGGATCGTATTGCGTATATCTATATATATATGTATAGTAGCAACTTAAAATATATGACTGTGGCTATATACTCCTTCACTGTCAACTTTCATCCAATTGTAACAGCAGAAGGCTACACAGAAGGAATAATCAGGCAGACAGTCACCCTTTGTGTATCCCTCTGACACCAGAGGGATATACAAAAGGTGACTATCTCAGATTTTTGAGAAGTAAAGAGGCAGACAGTATTTCCAGGTATGATTTATACGTTCCTGGAAACACTTGTTTTCAGTGTTTGCTGAGAAGTGCCATTTTGTCACATTAAGCCTTACACACAAATAATTTCTTTCTTGAATGAAAAAAGACTGAATTTCTTTCCTTTGTCTTGATTTTTATTCAGGCCATAGTTGAACCAAAACACTGGTTAAAAAAGCTCTAAAATGCGTATCAGAGTATCTAAAATCCCTAATGATCGCTGGAAGTCAAGCTGTCGCCAGATTCCTGGCCTAACTTGATCAGTTCCTGTAGTTGCTACAGTACGGTCTTGGCCAGTTAGGGTGTGTTTAAAGAATGCAAGAGTAAGCTGAAGAGTATAACAAATTGTGAGAAAACATGAGCAAAGTAACCTGGATCATTCAGGTAGACTGAAATCAATGGACGTCTATGGTCTAGTCTGCCATGTTATTATACTGATACGTGCATAACGACATTTGTGAGAATGGACTTCTGTGGCAAGAGGGAGGGAGTGCTAAATATCAACAATGGTATGTATGGACCTCTAAAGGAGTGGCTACCCTAATATGGTACAGAGGATAATAACAGCACTGAATTTGCAAGCCAAGTCTGCCAACTGTTATATAGAATTTTGTTGCAAAGCAGCACTGTAAACAAATGCCAGACTGTGTCATTGATATTTATGGTTTTATTATTGTTTGTCACTTAAACTTACAATAATTTTAAGAATTGGGAACCTGTCATCTTTTTATTTCCTTATGGTTAGACTGATATTTGGAATCGTGATACTCAATGATAAATAGATGCCAATGGTACCATTGTGACTTATTTTTACTTGTTACTGGTTTACTGTTAAAGTTAGAGTGGTCTTTGGACACAGGGCTGTTGTCATTCACTTATTTGTTAGTACATAGTGCTTATGCTTACATTCTGTGTTTGCCTAATTGTCCATTTTCTGCATACAGTCACTGCATATGGAATTTGAAATAAGTACTTCTAGGTGTGATTTGTTAAAGGGGTGGAGTTATCTGAGGCAAGGGGCATGATTAGTTACATATTATACAATGATCCCCATTAATATTATTAAACGTGCACACTGATTGGTCAGCAAAGCATGCACTTTGTAAATCAGAGTTACACTAATGGAAAAAGGTCCGGTCGCCCAGACTTTTTCCATTAGTATAACTCTTTTTTTAAAGCAACAGAGAATGCAAGATCTCCGTTGCTTTTTACACACTCTCTCGCTATGTTAAACGAGTTTAACATAGTGAGACAGCTTTAAAAAAAGTAACACAGATCTTCCTATCTCCATTGCTTTTTTAAAGCTGTCTTGCTATGTTAAACTCCTTTAACATAGCGAGACACTTTGTAAAAAGCAACGGAGGTCTTGCTTTCTCCGTTGCTTTTGCCCACATCTCTGATGTACTGCGTAAGCATACGCATGCGCAATACATCAGAACTGCCGCAGAATACCAGACAGCTGCGGAAGGGCAGCAAGGAGGCATTATACAATGCCATTATTTAATTAAAGTAATTATTTTTTTTCTTAAATAATGTCATTGTATAATAGCAATAACCCACTTCTGGGTGTGGGTAATGCTGGATTTACCCACGGTTGTCTTTGTTTGGCCACTCAGGCTTCACCCTCATGACCAAACCATGCCAACCATGGGTAAATCCAGCATTACCCACACTCAGGTGTGGGTTATTGCTATAATACTGAATCAGTGACTTATTTGTTAGGAAATTGCAGAAGGTAGAGGTGACAATCCTGGTGAAATTATCCTAGAGAAAAAAGTAGCTAACAGTCTAACTGACTAACTAAATAATTACATATGCATAAAGGGAAAAATGAAAAGCAGCTGGGTTACTCAGAACCAGAGAAGGGAGGAATAAAAATAAAATGAAGGTCTGTAGACTTGGCAATTTTAGCAATAATGCTGTAGGTTGATTAATCAGAGTGACAGTCATTGAATCCTGTTCCAGGGGAAGGGATCTGATGAAAAAAGCCTACTTTCAGTATATAAAGAAAATAACAAGTCTTTTACTGGGCTTGGCAAAACCACATCTCTGACTTCCACCCCATGCAAATGTCTATAGTCTTGAGTATACCTGCTTAACATAATCATCTCAGAGCTCAGTACATGGCAGAAAAAAATGCCTTTGCAGTTGACTCAGAGCAGGGAACTAATCAACAAACACATAAAAAAGCAAACACACATAACTATAGGAAAAACTGTTTCACTTCAGTTTTCAAGCTGGCAAAAATATTTTCCTTGTTTCAGTGAAAGTGATCTACACTGAAAAAACACCTTTAGTTTGTCAACATTGCAAAGAATGAAGATTTGATGGATTTTACTTTAACAAACATTTTGTCTGTTGTCAATGGTTGTAATTCAGTCCATCAAACCAAAGTTAAACTAGTATCACTTTGATTAAACGATGCTGAAAGCAGTCTTCTTGAAGGAACACTATCTTTGCATTTTAATGAAAATGCACATTTTTGTGGTATAAAGGACCACCCCATACACAGTACTGTGTCCTCTACTCTCCCTGCTTAAAATAATTAAATCTGAAGTCACTGGACTTTATAACTATTTCATGTTGGACAGTTTGACTGAAGCACATTTCAAGAAGGCCAGGCAAGCTTCAAAAAAGGCCCAGAGCAAAGGACAGGAGCAGGATGGAAGGAGAAGAGCCCGGACCTGATGTCAGCCAAAGTATATGTCTAACGCTTGAGGTATCAGATTGCTGGTGCACCAATATTGACCCTAGTTTTTCTTACTGTTATGAGATGGTTTTGCTGCAATCAGAAGAGAGTTTGACTTCTGAATCACCTTGCTGCAGTTAATAATGGTTTTACACCCAGATTTTACAAAATTATGTCAAATATGTGAAAGTGCAGTCATAGGAATGCAATATAAATCCCCTTTTTCATATCTAAAAAACAAGGACACTACAACCCCTGTACAAACTATCATTTCATTTAATATATAATTTTGCCTGACCACAGATTTTGAAAGCATTTGTTTTGTTGTAAATGATGACTTTGGCTATCCCCTGCTTGACCCCCTTAATCTATGTCACTACACTTGTTGCATTCTTGAAGTCTGAAAATACAGCTACTTTGAAGCAATTACACAAGGGTGGCTCAACTGTGGACTCCTGTAACAACAGACTTATTAGTCTGATTAGCCTCATATGTGCTATGTAACATATTACCCCAGACCTCATTAATGTGAACATTGAAAGTTCATCAGCCATGGATCCACAACAGTTCAACTTTGTCGCTGTATCTTTAACCGCAATAATTTCTTTGAAAAAGTTAAAGCAGTGCCTAGCAGTTTTGCAGTACATACACCATACCTGTATATAAGTAATATGTTTAACACTGTTCCCCATGGAAGCATTATTACATCACTTGTAAATGTGAGTATAAATCCATATGTTGTGGAATGGATAGCTAAATGTCTGCCTGACAGAACCTGCAGAACCTGTGTTGTTAGAGTCACCTCACAAGTGGCAGTTCTGAAAGCAAAAAAAAAAAGCTACCAGTGGAGTACAACAAGGCTTAGTGTTGTGCTTGTCCTGCTTCTGTTTGGCATCTAGTTCTCAAACTTTCAAGCCAACCCTCTCAACTTATGGTTATCTAGGTTTACAGATGACTATAAGTTGGGGGTTATTTGATCTTCTGCTGATCACAGTTGCTCCAACTGTGGTGCAAGGACATCGGTCTCAAACTAAACATAAAAAATGTAGTATATTTCATTTGGTAAATAAAGCATTTCCACGTCATAGGTGATAGACAACATACTCTTCCAGTCAGACACTGTTGTAAGGGAACTAGGCACTCTTGTTGATAATTCTGTTTCTTTTGACCATCATGTCTACATAGCAATTCAGAAAGCCATCTATGTGGCACCTCTAATTTCTAGAAGTATCTCCAACAGATCCATAGAAGTCTTAATTCCCCTTTGCTCATCTGTAATCAGACTGATTATAAAATATAATATCCATTTTGGCTTGCATTTTTCTAAACATATTGCTCAACGTAAGAGACCTTAGGGATTACTAAATAAAAGAAAATGGTTCAGAGCCCTCAGTTTTCCAGACAGACTTTAAAGATCAGCAAAACCACAAACAAAAAATAATAAGTAAATAAATAAATAAAATATAAAATATAAAATACCACCAAGAAAGAGCCACTGATAGAAAAATTGAGTTTAATAAACACTTAGTGCCTTGGCATGAATGCCTTCCAAGAGTAAAACACATTACACAAAATCAGTTTAAATACACACACTCAGTAACATAATTATCAATCATCCCTCAATAAAACAATTAATTATTCAAATTACATATTTCCAATTTATTTCTTGTTGGTATTTTATATAGACTTTAAAGATCAACCTTTCCTTGACCTGCTATTCCTTTTCAGAACAACTAGCTCCTCATATTTAAGTAAGACATATTTGCATGATAGATTCATACCCTAACATGTCCTTTGCCTTTGGAACAAACTTCCACTGTGTGCAGAGAAGTACTATTGCCATTTTCAAGATTAAAGTAGATAAATGGATGGGAATCCTAAAATCCGTCTTCCCCCCGTCTGTCATCTGTCGTCCTGCTTGAGGCTGGAGGGAACTTTTAAACATAGTTAATGGACTGTAGACTACTTACTTAAAGGTTTTTGTGAAACTGTGAATTTAACAGGCTGGCAATTAAATAATTGTTTCACAAGCATTTAGTCTTGCTAATCCATTCTAATTAAACCTGGTCCCCAAGATGATGTGTATGCCCCCTGCTGACATATTAGTCTTACTGCTGTAAACATGGCATGAGTAGGTTACACATCTGTGTTAGGAGGATTTTTTAAAACTTAATTTTCTGAAAAATTTGCTTGAAACAAACTCTTATTTTTACACAAAAAAGTGCACACCCAAGAATGCATGCAACATTTTTATATGTAAAAGTAAAAGTTTATTTTGTCACTTTGAACATGATGTTTATAGACCATCAGGAGAGGAGTGTGTGTGTGTGTGTGTGTGTGTGTGTGTGTGTGTGTGTGTGTGTGTGTGTGTGTGTGTGTGTGTGTGTGTGTGTGTGTGTGTGTGTGTGTGTGTGTGAGAGAATGTGTTTGGGTTTGAGGCTTTGAATTGTATATGAGGGAATGGAGAAGCATACACTTTGAAAATACCTTTTGTGTTGAACTGAATGTAAAATGAAGAGTAAGTCTGTGTTTAGCTGAAAATTCGTCAAGATTTGTGGTCCCATTTATTTCTGTATTGTCACAAAACCGCAGCTTCTTATTAGTCCACATATTTTACATCTGAATACATTTATATCCTTTTCTGAATTCTGTTTTTAGTGTACCAAGTTCCTGTTTTACTATACTTCAGGCATGTAGCTGCAGTTTTTTCCACTTCCTTCATTCTTCATTCCTTCCTATCTACCTGCCACGAAAAGCTTGACTTAAAAGACCACTATGGGCAGATGATGAAAAAAACATATATTTTTTTATCTTGCCATGAATTACTGCACCTCCCAAAGCTGCCTGTAGCAAAATAAGTACTCATTCCTAATTTTATTTCTTTTTTATCCTTCTCTACCCTCATGGGGCAGACATTCTGATTCCTTTGGAAAGCTAAATATGTCCCATAATGCACTTCGAGAGCACAGATTCTGAGAACAAGTCGCCCTAACATTTGTTGTCAGACTAGACTTCCATTCACTTAGAATGGAACACCTAAACAAAACTGCCAAGTTTTAGCATCTGCAGATCATTTGTCATTGACCGATCTGCACTGAGTTTTACAAATGTTGTTCCTACCGATGTACTACACATTCTCTAAAAGAAGCTTGCAAAAGTGCGAACAAATTACTGAGATTAAAAAATAGGGTGCCTCCTTTCGCTTTGGCTAAAACTGGACAAAGACCACACCCCTTGCATCACCCATAACTCCGCCCATTTCCCTCCACTCTCACCTATGTTCCACCTATTTTGTAACATCGTCATGACATCAGCTGATGGGGAACACCCTCCTTTTTTATTCCTGATGCCTACTTTCTGCGGATTTGCTATGCTTTTCTGTAAAAAAGCATAGTAAGTCTGCCGATTTAACAAACTCTGATAGTCTGTTTCCTTTTTTGAAACAGAATACTGGAGTTTGTGCGGCGTTTTGGGACCACTGGATAATCAGTTTGATTTCTGGATAGTCCAGAAAAAATGAATAATTGGCAACCCTATAAAAAAGACCTTTTAGAAAGAGCATTTTTTCAAGCTTCATTTCCTGAGCAAGTTACTCCTTCCATCTCCCGTCCTTCAATGAGCCAGAGTCTCACATTTCCAACTTGGCTAGATTCAACTAATTAGTCAACTTAGCATGACAATAGACATCAAACAAATCACAACCTGGTGTGCCACTAAAACTGTTCCCTCATATGTCTCTTCATTTCTGAATAACATTTCCCAAGATTTATTTCGACAAAAATGCACAGACATCAATCCAGAGTTTAGGCCAATCTATCCATTTCTTTAAATATGCGCAATAAAATATTCAATTTGAATAGTATTAGCTGCCGGAAGCTGTTGAAGACTCGGGGGGGCGGAGGGTGAAAGGGGCACTTTGTGATCTAAAAAGGGCAATTTTTTAAAACTATTTACTACCACAATATAGGTTCCCTTGGAGGACATTTTAAGCTTAGCCAATTTCCCTTTTGGTGCATGAATTAACATTTCCTGATTGGTCTTGCCTATCCCATGGCTGATAATTATATATTAGCCCTAGTGAGAATAACTGTGATCATACCATAGATAATTTGTGGGGACCAATGTAAGGGGTGCAGCATTTAGGAACTGTCTCTACCCATTAGTGGCATGAGGAGCAATCTTTGAGTACATTTTCTATTACCCATCCTTAGATCCAAGTTGCATTTGAACATGGACAGGGATGAGCTCTGTTTTACTTGAATGGATAGTCTGTTCTGGAACAGTGGTAGCCTGTGTGATATATATCCATCTCTCCACAACATTCAGTTTAGATACTTGGACTGAATATTTCTGATGTCATTTGACTTGCTGATGTTCAATAGATCCATCAGTACTGGGTGGGAAGATGCCTTGTATGCCAGACACAGGTCATCTCTAAGCACTCTGTAGGATACTGAGTATAGTGATAAATCTTTGAGATGGTGCACACAAGACCTATTGTTTAAGACCTGTATCCTTTTAGTAAGGTATCTCTGTGGGTATTCTAATTTTTGCATGGGTCTGAACAGATACATGAACATACTCGGAGGCTCTAAATAAAAATCTGCAAAACCAACAGAGACCTCCAAAGCAAACAACCAAGCAACTTCCACCCCCAACACAAACCATGAAACACATACTTCACAAAACTAGTGTGCCATGCATTCACAGCCCTTAAGGCAAAATAACATACCCAATATACTAGTAATAGGTGATTCTATAATCAGGCACACTGACATCCCACTCACTAGGTTGAATAAGGAGAAGGTTGCTGTTAGCTGCCTGTCAGGTGCCAGGATCCGCCACATAACACAAGCACTCAGGTCACTCCAGAACAAGTACAAATATGACTCTGTCATTGTCCATGTTGGTGTGAATGACCTGAGCCATTCCTCCCTGGACTACATGAAATTAAACATGGAAGAGCTCTCTGATCATATAGCCCAGGCTGGTATGACCCTGACCCTGAGTAGCATCCTGCCCTCACCAAGAATGATACCACGGTATAAAGAAAAAAAAATCTCAATTTCAACAATTGGCTAAGTTTCTGGTGTCATTCAAAGGGGATCCAGTGTCTGTCCACCTGGGATGACATGCTCGACAAGCCACGCTGCTTCGTTAGAGACGGCTTGCACCTGTCACCCTTAGGCTTTCAAATACTGGCCAAGGCTCTTGCCACCCCCATAGTGCCTTTTTTAGGCAAGGCACAAAAGACAAACCCATTGCCATAAATAGCACAAGTAACAAAAAACTGAGGGTAATGCTACTCAACGCCAGAAGTCTAAACCTCAAAATGCACGCACTGGAGGCACTCCTCATTATGGAGAAAATCGATATCTGTGCAGTAACAGAAACCTGGTTTAAGGCTCCAGAGAGCACCCCAGCACTACCAGGCTACAACTCATACCATACATTTCGGCCACAGAACCCAAACCGAAATACAAAAGGCTGGGGCATATCCATATTCATCAAGGATACCCACACCTCCAGGTTAGTGGCACAGCACGATGCTTCAGAGATCATCCACGTGCAACTAACAGTGGGCAAAACTGCAATTCAAATTGTAGCTTCCTACAGATCACCCACCATGTCCCAGGACCCCCATTCTGCATTTCTGAAAACACTGGGAAACATAAAGGTCCTACCAAACACCCTAATATTGGGTGATTTCAATTACCCAAACATTAACTGGGAGAACTACTCAAGTACTAACTCCTTTGCCCAACATTTCCTAGAATTTATAAACTCAAATGCCTTGGTTCAACTGGTCAACACTCCAACCAGAGGTGACAACATACTGGACCTGGTCATCACCAACATGGGCGACCGGTGTTCCACACCAGAGGTCAACCCCCGCTGGTTAGATCTGACTATAAACAATATCCACATTCCGCCCCCACCCCCAGACAAGGAAACCACCATGAAAAACTTTTCAAAAGCAAACTTCACGTTACTTAAGACTGAGGTGGAAAGTTTCAAAGCCCCCATGCTGAATAATAATGCTATCCAAGCTGCAAAATCTTTTACTAATGCATTCTACAGGCACCTACAAGAATGCATGGATCTTGCCATCCCAAGCAAAACCAAGACTCACTCCTCCAAGAAAAGGAAACCAGTCTGGTGGACTCCTGCCATAAACAAGCTATACAATAGAAGGAGGAAACTAGTACAGAAAAGAGTAAAATCCCAAGAAGGGAAGACATTCCTGATCAGTATCAGCAAGAAATTATGATCCTTCATAAAATCATCCAAGGCGAGCTTTGAAAGAAAAATTTCCAAGGACTCCAAAGATAACCACAAGGCATTCTTTAGCTATGTCAAGAATCTAAGTGGCAATGCTCAGATCTACTAGGAGTTAGTGCAGAATGGCACAAAATACACGGATCTGACCAATATCGCCAACATCCTGGCAGACAGGTTCAGCGCAAACTTCACCACACTCTCACCCCCCAAAAGGGCCCATAACCATACCAGAAGAATGTAGACTCCCTGAAATCACAGACACTCAGGTTAAAACAGCCCTCTCCAAAGCCAAAAACACAGCATCAATGGGACCAGACAATGTTCCAGGCTGCGTCCTATATGAGCACAAAGACGAACTAACCCCTCACCCAAACACACTGTTCAAACTCAGCCTCTCCACAGGCTATGTACCCATAGAGTGGTGCACAGCAATGGTTATTCCACTCCACAAAGGTGGAGCCACAACAGACCCTAGGAACTATCGCCCTATATTCCTGATGAGCTTGGTCTGCAAGGCTATGGAGCGCATCATCATGGAACATTAACAGAGATATTGAGAACCTCCAAACACGGGACCCTACCCAGTTCGACTTTGGTAAGGGCAGATCATGCCTCCTAAACCTAGTGGACTTCTTTGAGACAGTTACCAAGGCTATAGATGAGGGAAAGGTGGTACACAGCCTACCTAGACCTTGCTAAGGCCTTCAACACCATTCCCCATTCTGGTATTATAGACAAGCTCACCAGCCTGAACATAAACCCCTACTTCACAAGATGGGTTGCCAACTGGCTCATGGACAGAACCCATATGGTGAGAGTTGCGGGAGCTAGGTCCGACTCTAAACCGGTTACAAGTGGCATTCCCCAGGGCTCAGTCCTAGGACCCCTCCTGTTCGGCATATACTTCTCAGAGGTACAGGCAAGCACAAGAGGACTATGGCTGACCAAGTTCACAGATGACTGCAAACTAGGGGCTATAATTGACTGTCTGGCTGACACAGACATCCTCCAACAGGATCTCACTGAGACGGATACCTGGTGTCAAAATCATGGCCTCAAGCTAAATGCCAAAAAGTGCATAGTCATCCCCTTTGGAAAAAACAAAGTACCCACAAACTACAAAATATGTGGTAGTCCCCTAAATAAGGAAGATGTAATAAGGGATCTGGGTACCCAAGTAGATAGTAATCTCACCTTTGATAATCACTTTGCCAAAGAGGTTAGAAAATCCTTCTACGTGGCCCACCTAATCACAAAAGGGTTCACATCCAGATCAAAAGAGGTCATTGTGCCCCTCTACTCATCACTCATCAGACCCATCATAGAGTACAACACCCCATTTGGGATGTACCTTACAAGACACCTGCAACAGCTGGAAAGACCACAGAAGTACCTCACTAAGAGGATTACTGGCCTCAAACAGATGCCCTATACAGCTCGACTGAAGAAACTCCAGCTGTACTCGGTTGCATACTGCCTACTCAGAGGTGATCTTTGCCTGGCATACAAGGCCATGTCCAACCCAGAATTGATGGACATGCTCCACCTAAAGAAAACCTTATCCCCTCAAGTCACATGCTCTAGGGATCTAAACCTCACCACAACAATAAATAGGATGTGCTGGAGGGATAGATTCCTGTCGTAGAGACTTCCCATGCTTTGGAACAAGATTCCAATCTACATTAGGCAGAGCTCCTCGCTAACACTCCTCAAAAGAAACCTTGACGAGTGGATGGGAAACAGGAAGTTTACCCCGGGGATCACTTCAGTGGCTCTGCTGGACAGAGGCACAGGGAGCTAATCTAAGGGGGTGGCGAAAGCCAACACATTCTGGCTAGGCTTATAAATGCCTTCGGGCAGATAGCCTAGTACCTACCTATGAACCTATGAACCTATCAGTGACAAAAATTACTAAAAGAGAAACCGATTACCTGACCTTTATTTCTTTAATTGAGGAAAAATGTAGTAAGGACAAAAAAAAAAAAAAACATTTCACCAGATGGCTTCCCTAGCCTTAGCTGGATTCATGATTACTTACTGAAGGTCTTTACTCAGACAAACCAACAAAAACAGTCACTGAAAGTGATACGGCCTTAAGCCTTTTTCTCCCCTGCACCACCCAGTATGGGAAGCACTCCTTCACTAATTTATATATACAAACTCCATAATCACACAACAGTGGAGAAAGGGCAGCACCATACCTTTGCTGAAAGTAGCTTTCAGTGATAATGTTGTTACTCTGCTGTTAAATGGAGAATATGCCCTCTTTAGTTTAGTACACAGTGGTTTTATTTTATTATAAAAAATGCATTTGAGCTTTATCTCCTGCTATGTGTAGTATTCTGATTTTTGATTACCCTGCACAGGTACATCTGGGTGTTACTTAAAAATATTTAAAGCATTTTATCACATAGCCTGCACTTAGCTTGGTTCTGGCAATCTTTTTACAAAGTTCTAGCATATCTCACATTTTGTCTTTAGTTCAGGTAATAAATAGATGTTAACTTTCAAAACACACACACACACACACACACACACACACACACACACACACACACACACACACACACACACACACACACGCCAGTTTACTCACTCTGCGTCAGTAAATCCCAACAGCTTACGAAAATAAATCCTTCTGATTCTAAATAAAACCGTCCGTTCCCGCTCACAAAAAACAGCTGGAAACCCAGAAATATCGAGCGTGATGACATCAGCTAAAGCATGAATAAAGAAGTAATTCGGGACAGTTGGGAGGTATGGATGATCTGCAAAAGTGTGGGGGCTCCCCTCCCCCCTCGCTCTATGGTTCTGGCACCCATGACACTTTTGTCTCTCCACTACACCATTGAGACGAGTGTCTAAATGTAAAGACATCTTGGACTGGTTGGAAATTGAGCTTGAGTTAAGTGCTTGGATGGCAGCTATATTCACTGTGATACAAACAATGCCCATTAATTTTTAAAATGATAACCCTATAGGAAAATTAAGTGATGTAAGAATGATAGGGTAAACAAAAAAGAAAAAAAAAAATTTTTCCAGTTTGACCTTGAACATTTCTAAGGATGCATAACTACAACTAAAGCATAAATATAATAGAAAAGCAAACTAAAAAAAAAAACAAAATATGTGAGCATCAGTAAAAAGATTAACCACTGATTATCTGGAACCAATTACAATATCTTTACTCTCTGAAATAGTTCTCTGAGATTATCCTGAAGGTGTCTGAGAAATTAGAGATGCTTAACCTTTATTCAATATATATTCTCATTTGATAGTTCATGTCCCAATGACTTAGCTGGTAATACTTCTTTGCTTCATAAGTAAATCTACTCAATTAGAGCAGCAGAGCCAATTTTTTGCTGAAGAAATCACTCAGTGTCTCTGAAGTGCTTAACATGAAAACCCCGGATGAATACTAGAGATTCAACAGATGACTTTATTGAAGCCTCTGATAAATACCGTTACAGGTGATCTTTGTGAAAAAAGTGACAGCTTGACATCTTTCTTCAAGCTAATTATGCGCCATTAGGGAAATGTAGGATGGATAGAGACTGGAGGCTTAGAACTCTAAATGATGGTCAACCAATATTTTTAATGAAACTATGCAAAGAATTCTAACTGGATACAAAGCATTCCTCTTAAAGTGTTTCTATGACAGTGTTAATTGTAATTCAGAATAAGTGTAGTCATATATCCTTACCATAAAGCTTATGTGTTTCACATACACAAGCAGGCAATAGTTTGTACTTGAGTCAGACAGTATACTGACATTGTGCATTAACTTACCAAAAATCTAATTTGTAAATTGCAATGAAATAAACTTATAGCAACCAGAAAGAAACCAAAAGTAAAAATATGCAATAAAGACTTCTGTTGTAGCTACTGTCCCATACATTAACATGAAGATGCAATTGCCTTGTAATTTACTGCTGGACGAACACAAGGGACCAGAGGCCATAAGATACAGAGGGGTGGGGGGAGGAAGGGCTTCCATCAGTAGATAAGGAAGAGATTAGATAGAAAGAAGATAACAAGATGGTTAATCTATTTGATGCAGTGAAAGAGGAACAGAAGCTACTAATTTGAGGGAAACAAAAAATGGGGTAAAGTAGGTAGATTCACAGAAAGAAAAAAAACTAAGTGAAATGAAAAAAGGTGCAAAAATCACCTAAAAATCTCAACTTGTAAGACTGTAACTGCAGTTCTATGCTCAAAAAAGTCTGCATTTTGTTTAAAATGTCTTAAAATATTGGAGTGATAGAAAGAAGCTAAAATGCTAGCATTTCGAGATGATGCTTTAGGAGAATGCCCAGAAACTTTGGAAGGAAAGCTTATATTCTGCTGCAGGATGGTCATCATATACATGTAATAGTTACACAATACAAGGCTGGCTCCTGTTTTATTACTAGTCAGAATTAGACTCTATTCTCCCGCCTATCAGATAAAAGCACTTTACTTCCCTGGAGGTTAGCATCATTTGTAGTCTTTAAACATTAAAATTCAAGCACATTGTTTTACTCCATTTACTGTACGGAATTAAATATTCGCTTAGATCACATTAGTGCAGTAAGTGTTTTACTCTAAGTCACAGCATCAGGTGTTTTGCTTATGACCTTCCAAATTCTAAAAATCAGGTGTTAAGTTTGATTCAGTCTGAATAAATACATATCTGTACAACTTTGTCTGTTCAGATGCACCTCTAGCATTTGAATTTCTTTTTTTTTCTTATTTATTGTGTGGGTGAACCTGCAAAGCAAAGTGATCATTTTTAGGGGCAACCATTGGTTAATTAACTTACTCAAACTTATAAAGAAGGCAAAAAAGACTGGAGGATCAAACCCCTGACTACAGGTTATTAGCAAGGTAATGCCCTAATCCTCTGTTTTAATCGGCAGACAAAGCAAAAGTTGGAGAATAATCCTAGTATGTAAAGGAGGCATTATTATTATTATTATTATTATTATTGTTATGTGAAATAGCACAGGATTTTTGAGATAAATGCTGTGCATTTCCAGATAATAACCAAAGTGTTTTTTTTTTTAATTTGGAGGCATTGTAGTGCATAGACCCACTATGTTTCAAAAACTATGCATAGTGGGTCACTGCATGTGCATGTGTGTGTGTGTGCGTGTGTGCATGTGTGTGTGTGCGTGTGTGCATGTGTGCGTGTGTGTGTGTGTGTGTGTGTGTGTGTGTGTGTGTGTGTGTGTGTGTGTGTGTGTGTGTGTGTGTGTGTGTTTCTGTGTGATAGAGAGGGAGAGCAATTATGATGTCAAAAGTGAATGGTGTAGCCCTGATGGGTTATAAATACTCTTGTCACTATAACAGTTCTTTATACTCTCCCCGCTGTCAAAGTGTCAATATACTATGGAGCTGCCTAAACTTATTTCAGGACAGTCTCTTAACAGTTAAATGGACACTGGATGTTCCCAACTCTTCTTCAGTAACCTTTTTGTTCCATTTTTATTTAAATTGATTTGTATTTGTTAATCAGAGTAGAGTGCTGGGAGGACCGTCTGGTTAGGTGACTTGCTCAGAGCCACACAGTCAGACATTGGGGGCTGAGGGAATCATTCCCTCGACTACTACACAACAGGAAATAGTTCCTATTCCCATCCTCTGTTAAGTTACATTAAACTTGTTTTCATGAAAAATCAGTTTGTTCTACTAGTTATTTCTACATGTCATTTTCCATACTGTCCTCCTTTCCAGTGCAGCATCTACCAAAGAAGGCATAAACCAATGGCAATCTATAATCACTGAACTAAAATGTGTGCTTTATAGTGTGGGGTCTGACATGTGTGCAGCAAGGGACTGCAAGAATTAAGCTGCATCCTTTCTGTTAAGTGTAAACAGAGTCAAGAAGAACATGTATCAACTTATGTATAGTACTGAGAGGCAGGGGCGGCTCGTCCTATCGGACTGCCGGACTGCAGCCCTCCCACCTAGAATAAAACAAAAAAATCTGTTAAACAAACAATTCACAAGCCCCAATCCTCCTCCAGACTGCCTTACCAGCAGTCCGGATAAGGGCAAACAGGTACCCAGCAATCATTGCTGTGAGATACCAGGATTCTGTGCAGTGACGACCGCACTGCACAGAGGAGCTCCGGACTGCTTCAGCCGCAGTCAGAGCCAATGAGAGGACTGAGCTTCTCTCGCAGGACTTGCAGGACTTTCAGTGCGTGGGCTTCAGTCGCAGAATTCCTTGGGCTGGTAGGTGAAGGAGCAAAGGGTGTGTATGGATTGCTTCGTGTGCAGGGATCGCTGGATTACTTTAGTACCGGGTGTTCGTTCGGTAGGAAGTCAGTGATCGCTGGTGTTTGTTTGGGCTGGTAGGAAGTCGCTGAAGGAGCTGATCGCTGGTTCTTTACTTTACTTTGGCTGGTAGGAGATCGGTGTGTGGAGGTTGCTGAAGGAGCTGATTGTTTACTTTGGCTGGTAGGAGGTGTGTGTGTGTGTGTGTGTGTGTGTGTGTGTGTGTGTGTGTGTGTGTGTGTGTGTGTGTGTGTGTGTATTTGCTTGTGTATGCCTGAATTGGTGCATTGCTGTGGCTATCACCCTTCAGGTCCTTACTCTCTCTTAAACAATAATTGTGAAATCACTGGGTCCTAAACAATATGGGAGTATATCCAGAGTGTTATAACTTCTCTTGTTTCAAAAGACTGACTGTTGCTATCACTTACATTTGTTGGTAATGTTACCTGAAGTATAGATGTGTAGTCATGCACAGAGCCTTTACTCATACAGCAGTATGCATGATTTATAAAGTAATCTGAAAAATGCAAGTAAAACTCTAAACAGGTCTGTGTTTGCAGAATTATTTGCAACCTTTTGACAGCTCTTCCTTAACATGGGATAGTATAATAAAGTGAAAGCACAGAGGATGTTTTTTACCTGCACCTCAGCCTATTAATGTCACTGGTAGACTACTATTCACCCATATTCTGGAGAGCACACATATGCCAGTTTGACATGTAACTTACTAAGGTAGGCACCCAGCAGCTTTTTGGACTACATCTATGTTTCCTTTTGTGACTTAACTGCTTGTAAATTACTATGAATTCTAAAGAAAAAGTAAGCAAACTGATACACAGACAGCATTTCCAATGCATTACAATGTAAATAAATAGCCTTACATCTTATATAGAAACAAACCTTCCCAAAACAGCACTGTCCACTTAAATTATCCTACCTAGGAAATAAATTAAATTAGTTTTATTACGACAACAAAGAAATTTAAAATAAAAGCATAATAAACTAACATAAACCAGTACTCTCAGGAAAATGGCATTGCCAGCAAAGTGGACCTAAATTTTAACTATGCAAATTAGCTATAGGCCAAACTATGAAAAGAAAATAATTGCACTATGAAACTAGCAAATGTTACCACAACTCTCTTTTAGCTACTGAAATACATCAAATAAATGAGTTATTGCTACAAAAAGGAGAGAAAAGAGATTAAAATTTACCTCAGACTTAAAGTACAAAGCAATTCAATAGATGCTACTCGCTAGATCCAGCAGTAAGACATACCACGGAATGCTACCAGTGAGAGCAGTCCTTTCTGATTCAAAGACAGGCCTACTTCAGTGATGTTCAGACTTTGTGAGATCACCATGGTGAGCTATCTCATCATGCTGATGAGGCTGTTTGGAGGGAGCAACCTAAGTTAATTAGCCATATGCTATCCCCTAGGAATGCCTGTAGTAAGACATTTATACAGTTGAGTGATTCAGATAGTTTTGGGAGCATGTGCTTGTGTGAATGTGTGTGGCTGCATGTGAGAACATATGCAGAGGGGTGAGTGTGTGTATGTGTCTGTATATGAGTATGTGTTTGGTGTGTGCATTTGTGTTTGTGTGCATGTGAAAACATATGCAGAGGGGTGAGTGGCCTCAGGTGAATGTGTGTGTGTGTGTCTGTATATGAGTATGTGTGCATTTGTGTGCATGTAACTGGGTATCTGCCTGGGTGGTTTCAGAAATAGAGGCTGGTTAGGTAGCATAGGTGTGTGTGTGTGTGTGTGTGTGTGTGTGTGTGTGTAATGCCCCAGTTACTATATACTGGTGGCTAGAGAGAACAAATGGTAGTGGGTAGAGATACCCAGGCTTGAACCCTGTACCTTGTATGCAGGTGTTAAGGCCCTGAATTCCCTACCCACCACGATTTATAAAATAAAATTGCAGATTTTTGCCTCATATTTGATCTGATCTCTTCCTCATAATATCTATGGTTTCTAAATACTGTAATGCTTGATATGTGATGGTGCAGTGGTAGCATTGTTGCCTTCCAGCTGCAGGTTTTCAGGTTTGATTCTTTGCTGGGGTGCCTTCTGTGTGGGGTCTGCATCTTCTCCCTGTGTTTGTGTGGGTTTGCTTTTGTGTCCTCATATGTTACTTACAAAGACATGTCTGCATTATTTCTTCCTGGGCCTCTGCTGAAAATTGCTTTTTTGTTCCAAGTTAGATTGTCCTGATTAACAAATGTTAAATGAAATTGACAGGTATTTGAATTTCAGACTTCAGGTTTCTGAATGTTTAATTCCTTACATATTTGATGGTGCAGTGGTAGCATTGTTGCCTCACAGCTATAGGTTTTCTGGTTTGATTCTTGGCTGGGGTGCCTTTTGTGTGGAGTCTGCATCTCATCCCTGTGTTTGTGTGGATTTGCTTTGGTGTCCTGCCATTTTACAAAGACATGTGTCTGCAGTATTTCTCCATGGGCCTCTGCTGAAAATTGTTTTTGTTCTGTCAGAAGTAAAATTCACAGGCATTTGAATTTCAGACTTCATATTCTTCAGAAAATACATAGTAACACAACCTTTTATTCTAGCAATTTTGTAAGTTTATGAGATGAATATTTGAAATTTGTCCTTATTTTTGGGACTGTATTACCCCATTATTGGCTTTGTCCAGGTTTTTTGTGCTAAGGTTGACAGCTATGGCAAGAACTGAATTCACTGAATATGTTTTGAGGGCTGTATTCCCTCATTACTGAGTTTGTCCAGGTGTTTAGTGCTAAGAGGTTGACAGCTATGGTGAGAACTGAATTCATTAAATGATAAGTTTAAGTTTCAGTCTTCCTCTCTTTAATAAAGCAGCTGATTTGGCATAGTGGTATGTTGCTCTGACTGTTTTGCACAGGGACATTGGTAGTAAAATGTATGGTGGTAACACAGCATTTTTCTTTCACAAAGCGGCTGATTTGGCATAGTGGTATGTTGCTCTGACTCCTTTGCACAGGGACCTTGGCAGTAAAATGTATGGTGGTAAAACAGCATTTTATTCTAGCAACTTTCCAAGATTATACAAGCAATGTTTAATGTGTCCCTCGTTTTTGGCCTTTTGACCCCCCCCCAATAAATTTGGCTTTTTCCAGATTTCTTGTGCTGCAAAGTTGAGATGCAGTTGAGTATTGAGTAGATTTTACAAGGAGCTGAGAGCTGCAGGGGAAGAGAAGTTTAGTGGTGCTTATGCTAAGTCAGCTTGCATTGTTAATAGCACAACAGGTTGTGTACTTGCTTTTGATGCAGAAGGTTGTTGGTTCTACTCCCACAAGGGGTGAATGCACCATACTGAAAAAGTTAAGATACTAACTATGAGCCTGTTATCAGTTTGCCATCCATTTCCTATTGCAATATTACTAGCTTATCATTTTTAATGTAATATAGGCAATTTATTCCTCAGGGGCATCAGACACTTTATTTTTCGATAAAACCATGAAATATAAAGGTGTTTGCTAGCAGCAACCTCTTCATTAGTTACAGATGTATTTAATGTGGAATTATTTAGATGACTTTTTTACTTCTTCAGAGATTGTGCATATTTACTGATAATGGTGTGCATATTTACTGATAATGGTGGACGGTAGAAATTTGAGTAGACTTTTATGATGGAAATGTTCTGAACTGGGCAGTTTTGTCATTATGGGTGCATGCATTTTGTTTCATTGTTTACGGGAAAGATGTTCTGACTTGGGCAGTTTTGTCATTATTGGTGCATGCGTTTTGTTTCGTTGTTTACTGGAAAAATGTTCAAAACAATAGGAAGGTGTATCAAAGAGCACATGTATATTTCATATGCAAGGGGTCTATGATTTGAAAATAGCCCAAAACTTATCTTTATCTGCCACTGGTAAAATGTATTTTCTTTGAATGTGGGTTTCAATGCTGTTTCAATGAATGTGAGTTTCCAGGGCAGAGAAGTTTTAATGCTAAGTTTGTTTAGCAGATGTCTTAGTGTTTGTGCTGTAAAATGCAAAATAAAACTTTCAAATGAAGTTCAAATCATCATAGAAGTAAATCAGTATGCACATTAGTGTTTATGGTAAATGGAATGAAATAGCCAAGTAATGGATCATTGGAATGGCTGCAGGGGGGGGCTCCATTCGACCATGATTTTGTGAAGGGGAAGGGCGGCAAACTTAAAGACAGCCCCAGCTGAACTATACCTCCCAACTGTCCAGATTTTCAAAGAATTAATAGATTTTTGCTTCTTATTTTTGGTTTGTTCCTCATAAAAATTGTGGTTTTCTGGCAAATCATTTAGGAATTAAGTCACTAAATAATGACACACTGAGTTTCAGACTTCATAACCTTTAGAAAAATGCATGCTAAAGTAAGACCTGTTGTTCTATCAACTGTTTCAGTTTATACAAGAGCCATTTTTAGTACTGTTTATATGTTCCCCCAATATATTTGGCCTTGTCCAGATTTATTGCATTAACAGGTTGAGAGGTACATGCAAATAAATTGCTTTATAGAATTAGGCATAGCCAAACCTCTCAACTGACCCCGGATTTTGGCTCAAAATGTTGCTCTTCCCCCTAATAATCCCTCCACAAAATAGCAATTTTGGAAGAAAACATGGAGGGTTTACAATTAAGAAATAACTGTAATAATCAGTTATAGATTACTTTTATTTTAGAAATGCATGTAGATTATTTTATTTTGTCATCTGCTCAAGTTAGCAGTACTAATATTAAAGTGTCCCTTCTTTGACAGGTTCCCAGCTGTATTGTGTGGCTATTTTATATTTTTACATCACATTTTTGGTCCATTTTTCATAAAATTGTGTTTTTTGGCAAATTAGTGACAAATCATTAAAGACTGAAGTTAGAAAATAATGACAGACATTTGAGTTTCAGATTTCATACCATTCAGAAAATTCTAAGTTTATAAGAGCAATATTTTAAAAATTGTCCTTATTTTTGGGCCTTTGTCCCACTTCTTTGTATGGCTTTGTCCAGATTTCTTGCTCTGAGGTTGAGAGTTATGACAAATGTGTCAGGGCCATCACAATCAGCCAGAGACATTTCAAATTGTGACATACTTGTTGTACCCCACTCCCCCGTGTAGTGACTCTGGATGTGTCAAAGCAATGCAAGGAGTAGTTAGGCAGTGTAAATGTGCAGAGTATCCCCCCCATCCAAGGTAGACACAAGTACTAGAGTGGTTTTTCATCTGTCCTTGATTTTTGCAGAATGATCTGGTTTCAATCATATTTTTGTACTGTTCATTTATGCTTATTACTCAAAGTGCCTGTTGCTCTGTGTTTAAGTAGCAATACTTTAATGACCATCAGGTAAGCTTGGCTGAGATCGTAAGATGCAAGTAAGCTTTAATAAGCATACTGTTAAAGAATTGCCAACATTGAAAGCCTTTCTGTTGTTTCCATGTAGAGAATACTTAACTAGATAATGTATAAGTCTTGGGTATTGAAATGCATATGACAGTATTTGTAATAAAGGACAGGATTACATTATTTTAAGAAGCTCATTACACTTGGAGACTTCCAGTCATCTCTGCAGGCTTTACCCATAAACTAAACAGAAGGCCAATCATGTGGTCCATAACCTGTACAGTAATCCTTTTAAGCAATGTATCTTGAACTTATTTCTTGTTTGCTTTTCATTTTTTATTTTGATCATGTTTTCCCCATGAAACAAGTAGATAATTGTCAGGCAGCAGGTCTTTTTTTGGATAAGAAACATTTTTACAAGTGGGGGCATCAGAGACTTCTACTTTCAGCATGTTACTTGGTACTTTAATAAAGCTGAATATAAATTATAATTAGAACTGCAGTGCAAGAAGTGGTTTGAGTTGAGTGCTGCTTGTTTTTCTTACACTTGATTCTGTCTGGCATTCCATTAATGTATTTAAAAAAGTAATTTATTTTTTCATGCCTCACAACCTTTTTGTTTCCATCTAGATATTAAGTAAGCTGTCATGCAGCCAATGCATTGAAATATGTTTATTCTTCTACACTTCATTTTGTCTTGATTGGACTCTCATAATGACAGTTTGGCACCCAGGGCAGTGTATTTAGTTAGTTTTTGTGGTTTTGAGCATAGCTCCTCCCCTTTCTAGTTGGCCGCACCCCTGCCCATTGACACCACCCATTTAGCTGTCTCCTGCCGCCCCCCTTTGATTTGAAGTCACCAGCCGTCACTGCTGAGAGGCGAGGAAAGATCAGTTTGGTTATACAGATGTTTGGCAACACTGAAAGGTGAATACATGAGGACTTATTAAAACCTTGTACACAAGTTCAGATATATGTCAGGCTGTCAAGTGAGCCAGACACAGAAACACTTGATGGGACCTACATCCCACAGATGTTCAAAGAAAGGCACTGAGGGAACTGAAACATGTGTGCCTCCAGCTTCTCATCAGGCTTTAGAACAACATGAATTCCTTCATGTGGAAGACTGAAAAGTGTATTTATGCAGAAGGGCAGAGCAATGAAAAGTATTGTGTTATAAGTTAGACTTCCCACTTTGTGCTTTTGAGGTACTCACTAATTTCCCGAGGTAGTTTAATAATCAGTCATTAAGAAAAGAAGAGTCACGTGTGTCCTCCCACTACAAATTAAAAAACAAAGATCCATACATATGAAACTTATAATTCACTAGAAGTCTGGTGCAAATACACATTCCTGCAGGCTGGCATTCAAAGGACTGATCAGATAGTTTATCAATAGCCTCCTGAGGGATGGTATAAATAGCTTCACAGCCCCCCCCCCCCTCTGTAGGAACTGGCACCAATATCCAAAACTACACCAAATCACTATACAAGCATTTATATAGGTACATGTAATCAGGAGTACCCGACAAGACTAAATCATCCTCTGCAAGGAAGAGTAAACCTGTCTGGTGGACATATGCAATAAATAAACTCTATAACAAAAGGAAACAATTGCTGTCCAAGACCAAGAAGGAGCAGATGCCCAATTGGAAGCAATGTCTCCTTAGCCTGAACAAACAAATAAGAGCACTAGTGAAATCCTCCAAAACAAACTTTGAGTCCAAGGTGGCCACATCTACTAGATTCAATCATAAGGCCTTCTTCACATTTGTCCATAATCTCAAAGGATGCATCCAGATCTGTTCAGAACTGGTGGTCAAGGACACCACATATACAAATGCCGTAGATATAGCAAACTTGCTGGCTCTCAGATTCATTGACAACTTTACCTGTCTGTCTCCCATCAGTAAATTAGGACATCTCCAGTACTTGCCCCCTTCCCCTTATATCTAGGGAACAGGTCATCACTGCTCTCTCAAAGGCAAAAAATACAGCCTCCGTGGGACCCAATAACATCCTAGGCTGCATCCTATGTGTACTCAGGCAGGAACTTGCAGTACCATTAGGCACTCTATTCAAACAAAGCCTGAGTATTGGCTTCATCTCAGCTGAGTGGAGGACAGCCACTGTCATCCCTTTACACAAAGGTGGAACATCCACCGATCTGGGAAATTATAGACCCATCAGCCTAACTAGCCTGATCTGCAAGGCCATGGAATGGATTATCATGTACCTCATTAACAAGGACAATGGCAACCTCCAAACACTTAATCCCACACGGTTTGGCTTCATCTAGGGGAGGTCATGTCTGCTAAATTTGGTCAACTTCTTTGAGACAGTCACCAAAGCTATGGATGAGGGGAAGACTGTGCACATTGCCTACCTTGACCTAGCCAAAGCCTTTGACACTATTCCCCACTCGGGCATAATAGATAAACTTTCTCAACTAGGCATCAGGCCATATGTTACCAGATGAGTAGCAAACTAGCTCACTGATAGAACCCATACAGTCAAAACAGGAGAAGCCACCTCAAGCAGAAGACTAGTAACAAGCGGTATACCCCAGAGTTTGGTCTTGGGGCATCTGTTATTTGGGATATACTTTTCTGAGGAGCAGGCCAAAACCAGTGGGCTATGGCTGACCAAGTTTGCAGATGACTGCAAGCTGGGTGCTGCTATTAATTCCCCTAGTTATGTGGACATCCTCCAAGAAGGTCTCACTCAGACAAATGACTGGTGCCAGAAGCATGGCCTCAAGCTGAATACCAAAAAATGCATCATCATCCCCTTTGGGGAGAGTGACGTCCACACAAATTATCACATTAATAATGTCCTAAGCACTGAATCAATCGTGAGGGATTTGGGCACCCAGGTTGATAGTGACCTGACTTTTGATCATGTTGCTTCTGTGATATGGAAAGCCTTCTACATGGACCACCTCATAAGTAAGGGTATCTCCTCCAGGAACAAGGAGGTCATAACATCCCTGTATTTTTCTCTTATAAGTCCCATTATTGAGTACAATGCACCTTTTGGCATGTACTTTGCAATGCACATGCAACAGTTGGAGAGACCAGAGAGGTTCTTCACCAGGAGAATCCAGGTCTTCAAACATCTACCATACACAGATAGGCTAAAAGCCCTATTCCTCTACTCAGATTCATACAGACTCCTCAGAGGTGACCTCTATCTGGCACACAAGGTGATCATGGACCCCACCTTAACAGGACTGCTGCATATTCACAAGTCAAGCTCCACTCGAGTAACTAGTATGCATGGCCTCAACCTGGTCTATGACATCAACAGGACTTGTTGGCAGGACAGATTTGTGTCCCAGAGACTCCCTCATCTATGGAATAGACTCCCTCTCCACATCAATCAGAGTACCTCTTTACCCCTTTTTAAGTGCAACCTGAATAACTGGATGGGAGACAGAAAATATATCCCTGGGATTCCACTCATGTCCCTGCTGGACAGGGCATTGGGTGCTGATTTGTCAATATATGGGCTAAATATTTGGCTAGGCTTATAAGGGCCTCAGGGCCAATAGCCTAGTAACCTCCTATGATCCTATGCCTTCAGCTCCTTAACCATTGATAGTTATTCAATAAAGGGGTTACAGTGACAGAAGGTGATCTTTTCTCTTGAAAACTTTACTTAGTCTTACATAACTCTGTATGTGGGAGCCAGCAACACAATCATTCTTTTTTTTGTTGTGTCTTTCGGCTTTTCCCGGTTAGGGGTCACCACAATGGAACCCCAGTCCGCTAATGATTGGCAGTAGATTTTCACGTGCTGAGTTGCCAGCTCTGACGCACAACCTTCAATGAAGGTACGCCCATTCATGCATGTCTCCACGCAGAAGATGCTCTAGCTGAGAATCGAACCGGACAGCGTCTTACTGTGAGGAGACAACGCTACCGCAGCACCACCACTGCAGTAGCAACACAGTCATTCTAAGATAATTAAAATTATTTTGTTTAAAATGTTAAATATGGAATTATAGCTGTGTTATAGCTGTTGGCCCTCAGTTTTTATCAAAACTAATACGATGCCTTGCATTTTGATGGAATATATCTCAGGAGAGTAATCTGCTGCTACTGTTTTTGTACTGAGAAGTACTGGACCCCAGAAGTCTCTGGAGAACACCCCTTGATATCTTACACTGCTAGCTATTTGTCTGTTCTAGCAGTTTAAACATTTCTAACTCTGTCTATGGTAGGAGTCCTAGTGTGTTGCCCTACTATTTGTTAGTCAGTGTCTTTTGATCTCCACAGCTGCATTGCCTGATAGGTTTCTGTTGCAGTATAGTTGCACACCGTCAGCCATAACAATTGTAAATAAGTCTATACTTTCAAAGCAACTTATCAGCCCAGGTTATTTAATTACACACACTGTTCCACTCTATGCCATGACATTTTCATTTGGCAGTGGTAACTTGTGCAATTGTTCTTCCTTATTCCTACAATAGACTGTATTCAGTCTGGATCTATGTTCAGCTATCAAAAATGCAAACCCTCAAATGGCTAAACATCGTATGTAAAATAGAGATGCAGAACATTACAGAACATGTGTAACTTTGTAAATAAATTCATAGAACAGCCATAGTTGACCAACATTGTGAAAACAACCAACCAAGGAGGGGGGCTTTGTCCCCTCACCCCCCAGCTATATATACCAACTCCAAGATCGCACTACAGTGGGGAAGAGGGCAAATTTAAAAGTTTCCTTCACTTACCTTATGCATAGCTTACTTTCGGGTTGTTGGCCAACTATGGCCTTTTGAAGAATTCATTTTCGAAGTTACCGATGTTTGGTAGTGTTCTGTATCACTGTTTTAGGTAAGATATTTAGCCATTCAAGGGTTTGTGTTTTCAATAGCTGAACAGAGAACCATTTTGTCCTACACTGTTCTACACAATACCCTTTAAACTTGCTGCTTTTACTCATATTAAACTCATGGTATGTGTCTTAGACACTTCAACTAAGGAGTTGTTTTCCTGACTGATTTCTCAAGGTATTTTAAGTCATGAAGACTAGGTTGAATCCATCCTGAATGATTAATTACAATCTCGCTCTTGCTTATAAGGGAGTGTAATATATATTGCTTTAAATTAGTGATGGTGAACCTATGACATGCGTGTCAAAGGTAACATGCCACACCATTTTGGGTGAAACGCCAGCATTAACCAAAGAAATTGAACAAACAAAAATATAAGAAATATGAGACCCTGCACCACCCAAAGCTTAAAATGTATTCTTACCATCTGTTTCAGCACATCATCTGCCATCATGGCAGCCACACAGTTCAATTGACTTCTAACGGCTGTACCAGAAGTACAATATCTGCAACTGCAGTCTCCAAATGAGCGCACTATCAGCATTTGTGTGAAATCAGATTTTGTATTCATTGCATGTGTGAAGTGCATTGAATTATTTTGTGCCAGGAGCCAGTTCAACAACACTGCTGCAGAGGTAAGGAAGTTATTAACCTCAAAGATTATTTTGGTGTACTGTCTCAACAAAGTCTGCAGAGGGCAGTGCTGACATTGCTTTCTCTTCGTGGTTACACTTCTGCAAAGGGCAAGTAGTCTGCATTTCTAAGCGTGTGCTGTTTTACATTCCTGTCAACTGTCCCGCTTAATCTCTCTTAAAACTGGTGACATTTTACACTAAATAATGGCAATAATTAGATTTATAAAATTATTTTATTCATAAAATGTATATTACTTCACATTAATTTTATTCTGTACTCCAGCTAATGCTTATTTATGCATTTGTTTTATTTTTTGTAATTTATGTGAATTAAGTGATATATATGTCAGTACGAGAAAGAAAAAAAGTGAAAGTCAGCTTGGAAATGGTTGCTGTTTCACTTGGATTTCCTGTCTGGATTCAAATGGGCATAATTCTGGCGAGTGCTCGTATTAGGACACATGAGGTTGCACACTAGCAAGAATTACCCACAGTGTGATGACGGCAGACATTGCAATTATAATTTCATACCCTTTATTTTCCATGAAATGAATGAATGAATGAATGAATGAATGAATGAATGTTTGTGATAAACAAGTTTCTTTTAACAGGAAGAAAGATTAAAAATCTGGAGTTTAATGTCCATCGAGGGTTTTGCACCCCCAACACAGTAAAAATGCAAGGCAGTGGAACTTAAAATTGTGTATAGCAGGGAGTGCTGGGGACAGTAACCACTTTGTTGGATGTGTGTAATAATTTACATTCTGATGGGGTCCAGTTACAAATTTTGCATAAAAAAGCAAAGCCCTCCAAAAATGAGCTAACACTGGCAATACACCTCTGGGGGGCAAATATTCTTTTAACATTCATCCTCCCAAGTTAAAGTTAAAGCAAAAACAACAGACCTTGGCCCATATAATTTATGGCCAAGAACTTTATGAAATTAAAATGATAAATTGTACCATTTACTGACTGTGAATGTGATACTGTATGCATATAAGAATCGTAGTATTTGCAATTCCTCTGAAGAAGTCATGAATGATGTCAGGAGAAATGGATTTTGAAATTGTAAAAACTCTTTTAAAAAAACTATAGAAGTTGTAATTTTTTTTTCTTTAATGTTATAGCCCTGCTTTGGAGAAATCTCAAATAAAAAAAATCCCGACTGAATGATAAAGGAATTGATAGAAGCTTTCAATATGCATGGATTGAGAAGTACGGCATTATTGACAGAAACAGCAATCATTGTGCCTATTGTGTCATGAAACTGTAGCAAGCAGAACATGGAATGTAAAAAGGCATTTTGAAACAAATCATCACTGGCTTTTGGAAAAATGTGAGGATGGGAAGGAAGGAAGGAATATATTTCTCAGCAGCTACACCACATTGAGTGTTAATGAAATAACTTCCTTAAATTTTTAAGAAGCCGTGCAAACTTAAAATCAGCAGGTTTCAGCACTGCTCACTCCATAGCTCAGGATGGAAAGGCCTTCAGTGAAGGAGAATTAAAGAAACTCTTCTAAAATGTGCACCTTTTTAGTTTCAAGATATGCAAAATAAAGATGCTATTACTAAGCAAATTTCTGATTTACCACTCAGCAGAAATACCATTAAAGACAGAGTGATGGCAATGATCTCCGATGTACAAATACCATCAAAGACAGAGTGATGACAATGATCTCTGGTGTACAAATACCATTAAAGAGAGAGTGATGACAATGATCTCCGATGTACAAATACCATCAAAGAGAGAGTGATGACAATGATCTCTGGTGTACAAATACCATTAAAGAGAGACTGATGACAATGATCTCCGATGTACAAATACCATCAAAGAGAGAGTGATGACAATGATCTCTGGTGTACAAATACCATTAAAGACAGAGTGATGACAATGATATCCGATGTACAAATACCATTAAAGACAGAGTGATGACAATGATATCCGATGTACAAATACCATTAAAGACAGAGTGATGACAATGATCTCCGATGTACAAATACCATTAAAGACAGAGTGATGACAATGATCTCTGGTGTACAAATACCATTAAAGACAGAGTGATGAAAATTATATCCGATGTACAAATACCATTAAAGACAGAGTGATGACAAAGACCTCCGATGTACAAGCACCATTAAAGACAGAGTGATGACAATGATCTCCGACGTATAAATACCATTAAAGACAGAGTGATGACAATGATATCCGATGTACAAATACCATTAAAAACAGAGTGATGACAATGACCTCCGATGTACAAGTACCATTAAAGACAGAGTGATGACAATGATATCCGATGTACAAATACCATTAAAGACAGAGTGATGACAGTGACCTCTGAAGTACAAATACCATTAAAGACAGAGTGATGACAATGATCTCCGATGTACAAATACCATTAAAGACAGAGTGATGACAATGATCTCTGATGTACAAATACCATTAAAGACAGACTGATGACAATGATCTCTGATGTACAAATACCATTAAAGACAGAGTGATGACAATGATCTCAGATGCACAAATACCATTGTATCATACCATACCAGCTAGAAACAGTGCCAATAAGTACATCAGGGAACAAAATATATAACATTGGTCTAAAAATATTCCACAACCCAAGCATTGATGCATCTAAAGTTGTCTCTGTGATGACAGATGGGGCACCCAATGTGGTAGTAAAAAAGGTTAGCTTTATAAAACTGTTTAGGGAAGCTATTGGACATCCACTTGTGCTGGTGTTGTCTGCCAAGGCAGGATTCACAGAACTACATGCTATAATAAGAGTCATAACAAAAATGGTGAATTTAACAGCTGCTTGACCCCTTCACAAGTGAGAATTTTCGGCACTTTTGCAGGAAGTTGAATCAACTTACAATGGACTGCTGATGCACAACAATGTGAGGTGGTTGAGCCAAGGAAAAGACCTTAAAGAACTGTGGAGTGCTATGAAGAAATTAAATTATATGTTGAGACTCAAAATTTGGAATAGTTTCTGCGACACAGTGATTGTAAATGGCTCAGCACACTGACCTCTCTGTTCATATGAATGAACTGAACTAAAAGGTTTTGGTAAATGTATTAACATTATATCTGGATACATAAAATCCTTTGAAACTAAACTTTAAATTTTTAAATAAGATGTGGGGAACTAAAACTTATAAGTGTTTTCCTCAAGTAAAAAAAAATATTTCAAGGAGGTCAGATTAGATGTGCCAAATGAAATGAAGCCCTTGCATATAAAGTACCAGCACATTTTAAAGTCAATAATTTATCAATTTGGTGGAAGATTTAATCAATTCAGAAGTTTAGAACAGACAAAACAATTAAGTATCTGGATGTAGTAGTCTACAGTACCATGAAATTAAATGATTTCCAATGGCTACAAATTGAAAGATTAGAGTTGCTGTTAGCAAAGTCCCAGACTAGCATCTGGACTCAAGTGTTTGTCGACCTGAGGAGTAAACTTGAGGATCTGGAAAGAAATTGCCTGCAAAATGAATAGTGCCCTACGAACAAGAAATTTTGAATGCTTGAAACTGAATACTGGAAACTTTTAGCACCCTTAAAAATCTATCAGTGGCTTTACTCACAGTGTTTTCCTCTACATACTTTTGTGAGACCTTGTTCTTGGCACTAAACATTAAAATGGACAAAAGAAACTTACTGACTGATGAAGTTAGCACTGCTTGCTTGAGCTTAAAGTGCACAAAGTACCTACCTTCAATTTCAGACTAAGCAGCAACAAAGTCATAACTTGATGTCAAACCAAATGCAACGTGTTCCATATTTTTTCAGTTCAATTCAAAATTACTATTAAAAGTAGGGTCATTTTTTAGTGCACGATTTTAAAGCCAATTATAAGTGAGCATATTGTTTTCTCTATTGTAAGTCGACGAGCTTTCTTTTACTTTTATAATACACAGCAGCACACATAATTGGACCGTATTTTTTTAATAAATGAATATGTAAAGAATTGTTTCTCTTTTGTTTGGGGGGGGGGGTGACTTGCCAACAGAGTCAAGTTAGGCATTTTCCAAATTTTTGACATGCCGAGTCCTAAAGGTTCTAAATTACTCTCCTATCCTTATATTATGTATCTTACAGACTCCTGCATAGAGAACGGTGCATGACATTCTGTGGCATCAAAGACCCCACCCTAATAAATCTCATATTTCTTAAAAGGATGAACACCTACACAAACATCTGAACCAAGGATTGGAACTTGCACCAACATATAAATAAAATGTGTTGGAGGAGTATATTCACTGCAGAATTCTTGCCCCATATCTAGAACAAATTGCCCCTGCATGATACACAAAGTGGCACCTTTGTCTTCTTCAAGACTAACCTTGACAGCTGGATAAATATCTAAATGGTATTCACTGGTCTGATATAGTTCCCTCCTAGAAACTGGGGGGGGGGCGTATCTTTAGGGTGGTATTTGGTGGGTTCATGTCAAGATATTGAATGTCTTTAAATCAAATGCTAATTGGTTGAGGTATAATGGCAGAAAATCAACTTTTGCTGATCTTTGAGATTGCACTGATATGCAATGTCGGAGTTGTATATAATTTGTGGGAGTGCCCTTTGGCAAAAAATACTTTGTTGGTGGTTTTAATGATTTTTTTTCAAATAAACAACTTTCACTTTAAAGCCCTTTGATGACGTGAAATGAATCTATATTTGACAAGGTGCACATAATTTTAAAACTTGCTTTTTTATAGTTCCTATTATATCCTATTAGGTTCATAGATTCATAGGTTCTTAGATTAGTGCTAGGGTAACTACCTTTGTGGGTCATTTTAAATTTAGCCAGTTACCCCGTGTGACACTCACCCCTGCACCTTGTGTCTGTAAGGTAAAGGGGGCTGCTGTTCTGGTCATAGGGTGTTATATGGTGCAATCCTGATGTGCTGTTCCAGCATTTTTCTTTTTGTAGTAGCATTTCTGAATGCTGGTACAGGAAGCAACTAAAGTGCATTAGTGCTTTGAATGGAGTAAGCTGTAGCAATTGGATTTCTATAGTTTGAAACGTACATTTTTTTTTGCTCCTTCACTGAGGAGCTGATGCACAGAGGGGGTATGGATCTTGCTAGCTTGGGGAGCCAATGTATCAGAGCTGAGCAGTCTTTTTTTTTTGCTCTACAAATGAAAAGCTCAGGGGGGTTAGGCACCACTTTGGATGACAGCCCTAGGCACTATAAATGCCAGCAATGCATCTGCTCTGTATCACAGAGGAGCTGTTAAATACATTCTGAAATGTTTCTTTCTGACAAAATGCAGAAATGCCCCAGAATGAGGTTATTAAAGCAGATGGACTCACTGCTATTTTACAATGGTTTGAGAAAATATTCCATGATTTTCCTGTGTTATTCTCCCCTCATTATCTTTAGGAACCCTGGGCAGTAGGTAGACAAGGTAGAAGAAAAGCAGGACATAACATGTGATGGCACCATAAGCTACTATATGTGCTTAGGGCATTCTGGGAGAATCTTTTGCAGTATCAGTGGTCATCTCTATTACTCTCATGGAGTATGGATTAGGGCTCACTAATATTTCATGATGCATCAGGTAGTAAATGTAGGTATTGGGTCCAGAGGATGGCCCTCCTATTGTAGAAGGAAGTAGTAGGCAACAACAAAAAATGGCAGGCCAAAAAAAAGAGGTATAAAGATGATAGAGTGGACTACCGAGGATATAAAAGAAATAATGTATTGCTAGTATTATGCAAAAAAACCAGAATTTCTGGATAGAATATATACAAATGATTAAGAGAGAAATCAGCAGAAAGAAAAATATCTGCACAAGGAAAACTGTCAAAAGCTTCAAATGCAAATTTGTGTTGATTAATACAACAGATTCATGAAAAACATTCTATAGATCACAAAACTTGGGCCGTTTGGAAGAAGATGCAACTGAGGAAGTACAAAAATATAAAGAACAAAATCTAAAGGTTTCAGAAAGTTATAAAAACATATGTGGACATGGGTAAGAAAGAGAAATCTGATGTGATGCAATATTTATGCAAAGGAGAAAGCCAAACTAAGGAATACAAAAAAAGTAGCTCCAAAAATATTTGAAGGGAAATACAGGCAAAGGCACCCAGACATGGAAAATTTCACAACACAAAAAATAAGATCACAAACTTGGAATGTAAAACAGAAGATAAGTAAATTAAAAGTTAAACAAATAGAAACTGAAGTTACAGAATACCTGTGAAGTGAAGAATTTAGTGTAGAAGTCTAACACAGATTATGCCACAGCACGATGGAACAATGAGTTCCCAAAGTAAGGAAGAAGCAGGGGGAGTGCAAGACATCTGAAGAAGAAATATGGTTATTGGAAATAGATTTAATGTCGTGCTATATTTATGAAAAGGAGAAAGCACAACTAATCAACGCAAAAAAAACAGCACCAGAGATATTTTTAGAGAAATACAGGCAAAGGCATTCAGACATGGAAAATTTTACAGTACAAAAACTAAGAAAACAAAGGGGGAAAGTAGAGAAGAGGATTAGTAATGTAGAAGTTAAAGAAACAGAAACTGTAGTTATGGATTAGCCCTGAACTGAAGGATTTAATGTAGAAAATCCAACTCAGGTAACACCAGAGCATGAAAGAACAACGAGCCCCCAAATTAAGGGAAAACCATTGGAATGGGAAGTATCTGTTTAGCTGCCATATGAACATACTTTGAAGCCTTCCGTAGGAAACCATTGATAATGTTCAGTGGAGTTGCACAGCAAGGGAAGGTGCAGGAAACTGTGGCAACCTTGATGTAGTCAATGTTGTGGAGTGATAGGCCAGTGAGTTCCTATATGAAAAATCGAAGTATGAGACAGGATGAAGCTGAGGAGAATATGCCAAATGTAGATGTTCTGGAATGTTCTGTAGAATGCCCACATGAAACAGAGAAAAAAAAATGCCCTCAGCTTAGAAGAAAATGATCTAAGGGAAGAGCTGTTTGATTTAATATAGATGAATAGACATAGTAAGATTGATGAAAGAAATAGATTACAGAAAGTGAGTAAGACCAAAATGTTAGGAGTCTGATAAAACAAATGAATACGGTAATTAAGACTACTGACAGAAATGTATGTGATATACCAGAAGTAAATAAAATATACAACTGTGCAGCTAGATTAATAACAGATAAAGTCTTACCACAAAAATACAGGGCAATAAGGGAAAGGAAGGGGAGAAATCTAAAGCCATCAATCACGGAAGCATCAAATACAGAAAACTATAAAGCAATTAAGACAAGAAGTGTCACTGCTAGAAGAGTACAGAAAAGGGAACAAATCAATAAAATACTTAGAAAGATGGACATGATAACAGTAACGTGCAGTATTACAATGGGTCAGGATCTGTTTTATACTACTGCAAATTATAAACCGAAGATATCAGCACAGGCAGAAGATAAGCAGATAAATATAAAAAAAGTATAAACTAAGTAATTCATTAATGACCTAAAAAAACTTTTATAGAGAATTGAGAAACAAAGCAAAAGGAATAGAAACACCACCATAAGCAATTCATTGATGACCCAAAAAAAGATTTATGGAGAATTGGGAAACAAACCAAATGCAAATGGAATAGAAACACCACCAAAAAAAGAAGAAATAAACACAATTCAGATAAATACATCTCAAGACACTGTGGAACATAACAAATATTCTGAATGGATAAAAGAAGTAAAAGAAACAATAAGAAGTTAAAAAGTACAGGATATGAAATGGGATGAAGCAATGGCCAGAGTAATTGAAACAAATCAAGAAAAGCTCCTTAATGGAAAACTCCAGGCCTAGATGCAGTACCATTTTTACATGAAGATTTAGTCCTGAGTAAGAACGACTTATATGCGCCCTCCGAACAGACACCAACATGGTTAACAACAGGAGAAATGATATTCCTCCTTAAGAGTGAACCTGCAAGCTATCCTAAAAACTCTAGACCAGTAACTTACCTTCTGACGATGTATAAACTACATACTGGAAATTATGCTGGCAAGAGTTTATAATCATTTGGACGAAAAGTCAATCATGACAATAGAAGAAAAGTGTAACAAAAGAAAGTCACATGGAACAAATGATCTTTTGTTGTTAAGTCATAATGGGGAATTGTAAAAAGGGGAAGAATCTAAATATGGCATGGATAGATTACAAAAAAAGCATTTGGCAGCATCCCACATTCACAGATAAAGGAGTGCTTAAAGATGTTTAACATACACCCTACACTGATCAATTATATTACAGTGACTATGAAATAGTGGCAAACCATTTTGCAGTTAAACCATGATAAATGACAAATTACTATTCCGGGAATAAAATTCAAAGGGGGATATTCCAGGGTGACTCTGTCATTGCTGCTCTTTTGTCTTGCCCTTAAACAATTAAGCTGTCCACTTAATAGATTAGGTCATGTTACAATGCAAACAAAACTCAGGAATATATCAGAAGACTAAAATTAATACTGAAAACAGACAATACATAGAAGACAAAGTTCAAGCTATAAACTAATTTGTCCTTCCTGCTCTAAATAACTGTTTTGGGGTGACTGACTGGTCTCAAAATGTATCTGATCAGTTGGACACGAAAACAAGAAAAATGCTTCATGCTTACCAAATCATATATAAAAAATCAGCGTATACCAAGATTATGTATTCCTTATTCTGAAGGAGGTATTGGCTTCCTTAAAACTGATTACATGTATAGATCTGAAATTATAGGACTGCATACATATCTGCTGACCCCAGCAGATCCAAAGATATTGAAAGTTTTGAAACATGAATAGAACAAATCTAAGATGACTTCCCTGCTTAGTTTAGCAGAAGCATATTGGTGTCAAGCGGGAATGGAAACCAAATCAGAAGTAGACAAAAATCATGCAGCAAAGGAATGTGCTGAAAAACAAAAGAAAGAATATAAGGAGGAGGATCAGAAGAGAAGGCAAGAAATGTGAAAAGGCATGAATACAGTTGGAAGTACAGAAATCTCCCAGAACAACTTAATACCAATCAGGATCTGATACAGAAATGGTTAAGGACAGGTGAACTTAAACCAAAAGATGAAAAGTTAATATTAGCCACCCAGGATAGAGGTCTGCATACACATTGGTTTACAAAATCCATTGAACATGTGGGAGAAACAGACAAATGCAGGTTCTGTAAAACAGAACTGGAAACAGTCTCACATCTTGTTTCTGGGTGTGACACACTAATGGCAAAGGGCCTGTATACTGAAATGCACAATAATGTGACAAAATGGTTGCCTCAGGGATTATGTAAACATGACACTATTGAAGTAGGTGGGAAACATTGGAAACGAGACACAAAGCATTTTAGAAACTGATGAAATTTATATCACATGGGATTAGCCTTTACCGATGCTTCAAAAAATAGATGTGAGAAAACCAGATATAATAGTCCATGAAAAGACTTGAGCATTGATCACTGAATTGCTACACCCAGTGCTTAGAGTATGTTAAGTATTTATAGACAGACACAAAGTTATAAAATATTAAGATTTGCAGGCAGAAATGAGGGCAATGTGAAAGAAGGATACCCAGACAGTTCCAATAGTAGTAGGAGAAATGGGTCTTATAAAAAATAATTTATTGTCTTATTTAGATATGATACTGATACATGTAACTTTGTATAAATTACAGCAGGAATCAGTTCTGGGAATGATGCAGGTGCTGGGAAGAGCACTTTTGCTAAAATCAAAGCTTGAAACAATACTAATTTCAGAAACTTTAATTGTACTTGGACTTAAAAATGGAGTCCATTACCATCATGGTATTAGAAATGAAAAAGACTTGGAGAAATTAAACCATAGTAGGGCAATTTTGTGAAACCATCTGAGTAAAACAAGGCCATTAAGTAAATGTTTGGAAAGAAACATATTACTGGGACCAGTACAAAACTTCAGAGGTCTCTGCAACTCAGAATACTTTTCTTTCTTTAAACGGTTTCAGAGCTAATGACATCAGTTAGGACATACAGTGAATGAATGAAGGTGGGCTCTTCACAGCCTGTTACAACAAATGAAAAATACCTAAACAGTTAGAACCAAAAGCGAAAGGGTACTCAATAAGTTAAGTGTTTTTGCAATGTGGCAAACCCCCACCTCTTGCTTCTTCATATATCCTTACTTAGAAATATACTAAGTTCATAGTCATGCACACGTGCGCGCACATGTGTGTGTGTGTGTGTGTGTGTGTGTGTGTGTGTGTGTGTGTGTGTGTGTGTGTGTGAGAGAGAGAGAGAGAGAGAGAGAGAGAGAGACAGAGAGAAGGAGAGCACTGTTAAGAGGAACAGGAAAGTGGCAAATAAGGTTTTTGACAGTTAACTATAAATGCAAGTTCTTATTGCATAATTATATTTAAAAACAGTTGCAAAACTGTGTCCATTAATATGGCATTCATTAAGCTGTCCGACATCTTCATATACTTCAAAGAAGAAATATTCTTCTACTGAGACTGTTGGCCTACTTGCTTCATAAGCATGGGTCTCCCAAAAGACCAGCTATTATTATACTTAGTAAATTTATATCTGTGAGAGGAGCTCCTTCATTGTTTGATAACTTCATTTCTGTCTTTCTGTTTTAAATGCTCACATTTAACCATAATTTATCCTATGTTACTATCCTGCAGACTCACTGCCTCACCAGTTTCACCTAATAACATCTCCTGACCTCTTGGAGCCCTGATAGCAAACAGACCAGAGTTATGTTAGGCTGTTTGCAACATAAAATATATACTGAATGACTAATACCTATTGCTTGATGTGCAGCAATGACAGGAGATTTTCTTTCACATCAGTCAAATGTATTATTGAATGTATGACTAGGCCTCTAGTCACAACATTCTTAAAACCTACTCCATCATCCCTCACCTGCTGTCAAGTTACATGGAGTTACTGACATGTTTACTAGGCAGGACTAGGGAGGTATGCTGTCAGTATATTACCCAATCACATTGTTTAGTACACAGAAGTAGTGACGGCCTTGAATAAAACATCCTTTTTGTTTGTTTGTGCTATGCTTTGATCTGTAAATGCAAATAAACTGTTCCCTTTTGAAAAATGCAAAGGCATGTCAGATAATTCTTGAAAATTTCAGGTATTAAAACAATGGGGTTTACTATATAACATCTTTTCCTCTTTAGCTCAGTTTGTTCCTTTACTTTGATTGATATTTTTCAATGGTTATCAGGTATTCCTTTTGTTATTCCTGCAAATGAGGCATGTACATCTCCTGAACAAGTTTCTTCTTCATCTTGTGTGTGAGAAATTAACTGGTACTATGGTGAAGAGGCCTATTTATCCATGGTGTCTGCTTCCTTAGTTAAAACTGTCTCCTCAAACTCCACCAGTATTAACAGATTTTAACACCAAATGGATGCATAGCAGCTATCCCCTGATGTTTAGCTGAAGTAGACCTTTCATACCCACAACAACACAGTCCCATGACAGAGCGCTTGGGCATTTTATCTAAATTACTTTTGCTTTGATAGTGAATACTAGCAAAATAAATTAATACAAAGATAACCCAAACACATTTTGTCTTTTCATGGCCATGTCTTTTCCTGCACATGAATTGCTCAGCAAGTTAATTCCGGGTACAGAAATACTACCTGCTATCCAGTGTCATTTGCATTGATCCACCACATTATATTAATCCATTTTTTAGTCTTCAATACTTTTCTGGTATGGTGTTACTTCCAGAATGTTGAAGCTTCCCATTATGGAAGTCATAATTCATAGAATGGTAGGCAGTAGGAATTTTCATCAGAATCATAACTCTCAACCTCATAATGCAAAATATCTGTACAAAGCTTGACAAACTGGGGGTACAAATAGGGACATATTTTAAATATTGCTCTTATAAACTTTTAGAAAGTTGCTAGAGCAGCAGGATTTATTTTAATATACATTTTCTGAAGGATCTGAAGTCTGAAACTCAAATGTATGTCATTATTTAGTGACTAGAATCCTGAGATCATCCCAGTGATTTGCCAGGAAAATAGAGGAACAAGCCAAAAATATGAGGCAAAAATCTGGACATTCTGTGGAAATCTGTACAGTTGAGAGGTATGATCAGAATGCTTAGAGCTCTTATGAGACCTGATTCTGCAGATGGAAGGACATGCTACCTCCAGGCAGTCTGGTATTAGCCAATACTGTCCAACCATGGAAGTTATTACTATGTTTACAAAATGTATTAACTATTGTTTTGTATTTGGTTATTATAGGTTTTATTCATATAGTACATATTTTTATATAAAACAGTATTTCCGTTTAAACAGAACTATCTCCAATCTAGTTAGTATGAATAATTATTTTTGTAATTCTAGAGAAAATATATTCAGCTGCTTTATGCAATGACAATGGAACTTTACCTTTGAATAGTATTTCTGTTTTTTTTTAATAACTTGTTTTAATTAAATAATTAATAATCAGACCATAAATGTGTGAGCAGTATTGTTTGTAGTGCCATATTATTATGCGAGATTTTCCAGAAATTAAGTACATGATTCCAGCTCTAACATTTAACAAAGTCTCATTTATTTTTGAAAGCTATCAATTACCATTAGCATACCATTTGTTGTCTGCAGGCTATAAATCGTTAGTAATGCCCAGCCATGCATAATTCATTAATAGTAATGTTACCAAGCATACTCCTGGAGTGCAGATGAAAAAGAAGCTAAGAAAGCGGGGTAATGGCATACCTGACATCAACAAAACTGTTAGGTTTTACTATGCTTGTAGTGGTGAACTATGAAATCCCTTTTGTTTCTCACTGTCAAAATAATATGGTTTGTGGAAACATCACATTTATGCTTTTTATTATGAAATGATTCGAAGACAACACATGATGCAAAATGCACGCCCAGTTCATGTAGCCTTAGCTCCTCAGAATGAACAGAACTTATCATGCCTGAAGCTTGAGTTGTTACTACCAGCCACATATAGACACACACCCAAATCCAAGCCTACTGCTGTGTTACAGATGACTCACCTTAATAGTTTATTTGAATGACAGCTGGATACTGCAAACCAGGCAGATAACTGTATAAATTAAAAGAAAAAATGATACGGCAATCAAGTACTCCATCAATTACTACTTACCAAAGAAATAGTGGCTTTAAAAATGGGACAAAAGTGTTCAACCTTGTTGCATTTATTACATTTTAAAATTATGTCAATATGTGGATCTTTTGTGGGTTTCGACCTAGTGTACATATATAGTTACTGGTTGTGTTTTTGTATACATGTTACTTGTGGGTCTCATTTGACTTTAAAATGTATTTTCATTTGGGACGTGAATTTAACGTTCAACAGCATAGAGTAAAACAACTCTTTCCACAGCAGGTTTAAAGTGCTGTATCTTGCTTCACTATGATGATATTGCAAAGCAAAATATCAGACTGCCACTTCAAAATGTAGTGCAGTACCAAATATTGCGTATTGAGCCGATTGCTGCATGCTAAATATTACTTTGCATCACTATAGTGTAAAGCAACACATGACCGTTGTACTCAACACCTTTACTGGCTATCTCTAAGTCCCACTTATTACCACAGAAGAGTGATATCATGCCAACAACATGCATCGTCTTTCCTTATTCAACATTAAAATGCCAACGGTTAGTTGGAGCATTTCAAATCGATGCATCTTCTTGCTTCCCCATTGTAATAAAATCCAAATTCACTCACCATAAATTTCCCATTGATAATGACACTCAATGCACCCTTAAACTCCTCTACCATTTATTTCTAATTTTCACTGACTTTCACCTGCATGACAACATCAGGCAATGATGCATGCTTTTTACTGCTGATGTAATAACAAAACAATAAATACGTATTACGGGCATATGCTGCATTCCAGCACACGGAACAAAAGTCAAATATCTACCCCAATAGAAACCGTGCATACTGAAAAATGCCATCCTATATAGTGAACACACGAAAAACTCTCCACTTGGCACCTATTTGCCAAATGGTTATATAGCCCCCTTCCAGAATTCTAAGTAAAAATTTCAAAGAATTAAAGTTGGACACTTGTGTACAAACTGTGACTTAGACTGTCACTCTGCTTTTAAGGATCTCAGAGCAGTTCAGTGCAGAAGTCGACTACTGCACCCTGTCCCATTCAACACTTGGAGGTTTGGTTTTGCTAAGCCTGCATTTCCAAGAACATTCTTAGTCTGTGGTATATGCATAAATATATACATACATATATATATATATATATATATATATATATATATATATATATATATATATATATATATATATATATATATATATGTATATATATATATATATATATATATATATATACATATATATATATATATATATATATAGACAGGTCTATACTGATGATACCTCTAAACTCGTCTACGCTCAATACATCTAAAACAATTTAATCTGAAACTCAAGAC